>NC_087064.1:61696937-61755268 GCF_963678635.1 Symsagittifera roscoffensis
TCCTCAGTTAATGACTTCTTTGAAGACTTTCAAATGAGATACGATTAAATTTTAAATAAATATGCGCCGCTTAGAATATCAAAAACCAAGAAACGAAACGTTGACTGCCTCTGGTGGTGCAATCATTAAAAAAAACTTAATACCCAAGCGTAACAGACTTCAAAAAGCTTGGTCAAAAAATAAAAATATTATTAGAGCAAGATTTTGTTTTAAATCTGCCAGGAGTAAAGTTAGAAATGAAATTAAGAAATGTAAAAAAAAAGTTTTACTATAAAAAATTCAAAAATTGTATTGGTGACTCAAGGAAAACATACAGTTTTCTAGATGATTTGAAGGGTACAGCAAATACATCAAATAGAACAATAGTTTAGGTAAATGAAAGTAGTGGCGACGTTGTTAGCGATAAACTAGCTATCGCAAATGAGTTCAACGACTATTTTTCTTCTATTGGCAGTCATTTAGCTACTCAAATACCTTATTTTGAGCCTCCTTTTGCATGCGTTCAAATTTAATCACTGAATCTGAAACTGAAAACAATCTTTCAGCGTTACAAAACAAATTATCTTCTGGAATAGACGGAATTAGTAACCTAATAGCTAAAGCTAGCTCATTCGCAATTGTTTGCTTCTTGAAAAAACACGTTGAACTATCCTTCAATTCAGAATGTTTTCCAACCGCTCTAGCTCAAGCGGTAGTATATCTTTTATATAAAGCAGGATCGAAATTGGATGTCAGTAATTATCGACCAATATCACTTCTTGTAACCTGGAGTATGAAATTTGAACGAGAAATGTACAACCGAGTGTACAGCTATCTTGAAAGAAACTAACTCATTTATGTCAAAGAATTTGGTTTCCGGAAAAAACAGTACCATTGATGCTATTGCCGAAGTGCCAAAGTAACAGAGAAATGTCGCTTGGATGAAACTAAATCACCCAGAAAACAGTTTTTCTTGCTCTAAAAAAGCTTTTGACATGATGGATCATGAGATTCTTTTTCATAAGTTAGAAATGTCAGGGTGTCAGTGGAAAAAAATTACTTTGGTTTAAAATTCTTTTGAAGCACCGCAAACAAGTTGTTCAAATTGGTGAAACGCGATCACCGTGGCGAAATCTGGAATGTGGTGTCCCGCAGGGATCCATTTTGGGGCCTCGCTATTTCTCATAGAAAGAAACGACCTTCCAAAAGTCTGCACATTTAGCAAAGTTTTTCTATTTGCCGACGACACAAACATCAATGGTCTAAACTGCTCGTTTGAGAGCTTCAATCAAGACTTAGGAGCTATGAATAAGTGGTTAATTTTGAATATATTACCTCTAAATGTGGACAACACGGTATAAGTTACTGCATCTCGTAACAGTTCTTCCAACCAGCAACTGTATATAAATAGCATACCTTTGAAAATTGACGGGTCATGCAAAGATCTTGTTGTTTATGTAGATGCTAAATTATCATTTGAATCTCACATTAATTTCATACGGTCTAAGCTTAGAAAACAATGTTGCATTGTTTCGAAAAATGCGTCATTATTGTCCCAAAACTGTTATGACTGAATATTATGGCTCTAATATTAAGCCCATTTTTCAAAAGGGAATATTGGTGTTTGGTTGCACTTCCTACACAAACCTTTACCCCTTTTTTGATCCAAAAAAAATTATTCGATTGATTTTTTTCGAAAGAAAAAATGAAAGCATTCGACAAATTTTTAATGATGAAAATTTTTTAACGTTTCCGAGCTGCATCTGTATAAATTCTTTAAATTTGTCTTGCGATCAATCGCAGGATTGCATTCTGAAACTTTTTTAAGTGAGCTTTTTGCATTTGATAAACCGTCGTTTTTTAATTCAATGAAAACTCCTTATTTCGAAAGCAAAACTCAAGAGCTTCATTCAGTTACAGAGCAGCTAAGCTCTTTAATATACTTAGACAAAATTCCCTATTTCCAAAAATTTTCGATCAAGTTTCTAAATCAGATATTCAACGCATCGGCCACGAAATTCAGGTTTTGTTTATATTAAGCAGTGAAAAGCTGATCAAATTTGTTTTTTGTTGACATTTTTTTGGATGCAAGGATAATGCCGGAGCATGACAGATGTGGAGTGCATGCATGTTTCAAGTTTTTTGAAAATATAATTTCATATTGTTTTCATTGCGTCCCGGCATTTTGAAAACCACACTTGGGCTTGTTTGCTGGTTACTGCCGCATGAATTTGAACTCTTTTCTTATTTAAAATGGTTTTACACCGACTACAATTCAACAACCATTTTAAAAATTGACGCAGAGCGTGGACCCTATGTCATTAACCATAACAATAGACAATGCCATAAATCTGCTGCTTTTTGTTTATTCAAACTATAATTTTTTTTCCAATGTTTTCTTTTATGTTTTCAGATATATATTTTTCTCCTTTTCTTTGAAGATCTCAAATTAAGTATTTCAATTGATAAAACGGGAGGTGCTCTGTAACACAATTGGGTTCGTTAACTGTCCCCTTTTTGTTTTTGGTGCTTCATGTTTAAATTCTCGTTATATGCGTATTTACCATTAATAATGATAAATAAATTCTTTCTTTCTTTATGCTTCCAGTGGGGTGAAAAATCGTTAAAAATATTCTCTCGGCTGCCGAAATTGGTCTGATTAAAAAACCACTCCAAGCAAAAATAATCTGTTACTTTCTTCGAAGAAAAAAATTATCTCAGGATAGAAATTCGAGCACAAGACATCAATATCTTTCGGATGGTATAAAAATTACAATGGCGTGTATTCATAGTCACCATAACGGTGGTAGTTTAGCGTTGTTTTATATGCATGTATGGCAATTAAACTGAACAGAGAAAATGTGATGAGTGACCAGACATGTAAACAGCGACTAGACATGTTTACCACCCTTAAATCAATTGAAAATACAACTAACGACGTCACAATTTTCTATACAGAGGCGAAACTAAACTTGGCAATCACAAGCCACAAATAGAAGCTCTAGAAGTTAGCAAAATATGGTAATACAGTTTGAAAGAGATTAAGCATTGAAAACGCAAAACAGAAACTCCAGTTTGCGACAAACTCAAAACCAGAAATTAACATAGAATTAGAATTGGCGAACTATATTACTCCTGTGTTATGTCCGAGTTCACTTTTTTCAAATATAGTTCGCCAATTCTAATTCTGAGTTGCGTAAAACGAGATGTTTAAAATAATAAAACATTCAAGTATGTTGATTTCAAAAAGTTGAAACAATTTGTCAATATCAGCCTTTAAAGTAAATCTGAGCAAAGAACTAGATCTGCACTCTCTCAATTCTGAACCCCTTGCACCATAGACTAAACTACGAGTCATTCGACAGATGAAAAAATTGTTTTCCAGCCAAGGCATATACACTAACCAAAAAGTCGGCTACGGGGTATAAGCTACCTCTCTTGCAACGGAGAGCCATTTTATGACACCGAAGAAGGTTTACAGCTAGCCCAAAAACCTCTAAAAGTTTTTTTAGTTCCCCCGGTCAAAACATCAGCCAATCAGAACAAGATATGAAGTTTTTCTTCCCCTTGTCCATAGACTAAATCTACAACAACTAGCAAGTAACGTTTTGGTCTTGTTCAAACTGCCATTTTCATTATTGACAAGCGGATACAAGAGCCGTTTGGAATCATCGTTGAAATTTCTAGCCTTATTGATGATTTGGTTGGTGAGACTCGTAGCTGTTCCCGAGAATGTCCCACCCAGATCCAACCCATTGACGTATAACTGGTTATTAGACAATCCAAAATCCACCGGGTATATCTCATCACATGTCTGGTCATCTGCCAACTGTGAATAGTAAGTAGGTCTGGACGTGAAGGTTGTTCCCGAGACTGCATCGGCTATTTGCACTGTCGATGTATTGGTCACTTGGAGTCCATCTGAAACACATTGAACGCTTCAGAGAATCTTCTAAATCTTTCAAACTTTCATCGTGTTTAAAAAACGTCATTTTTTGCATACAAAGCTTGTCTGAAGTTTATAAAGCCTGTCTTTCTACTGCAAAAAAAAAAAGAAAAATAACAATAGCAAAACTGCCCAGACCAAAAAAATAGGCGTTTAGAGGCATAAAAATCAAGAGTCCCCATGCGTCTCGGTCCCCTGCTGTTCATTATCTTAATAACAATGGCTTAATATGTAATTTAAACTTCAATCAAACTTCACCTTTTGTGCATTCAATCGACTTTTAAATCTATCACACTCTCAATTAAAATCACTTTTCAGGCGGCACAAATAGAAGTGAGAACTCTGAGATATCATAAAACTTCTCATTTTCTACAGCTAAAGAAAAAATTCAATCTACATATTCCATTTTGTAGTTTTACAAAACACAGCTTGCATTAGTACAATCAAGTTAAAAATATAAAGAACCAACTTAAGACGGCGATCTTACGTATATATGGCATAATGGTACAATAAAATAACCGCATTACGAGTTATTAAAAGCCAAATCTTTTGAACGCCTTCTTTAATGCATATATTTTGGTCTATGCAAGTTTAGTAAACATCAAAAAGAAAAAACTATAACCATCGAATCATCACTTTGCCTCATTTCAAACTATTGAAAACAAGTAGCACATTTAGGAGCCAAGTTGCATCCACAGTTTTCATAAAAACGGATGAAAAATATTTTTCAAATACGCAAACTATTTTACTATTTGTTCAAACTGTCTGAAGGCGCTTTCGGGGCGAAAATATGGGAGATTTAAAAGCAGATCACGCAAAAAAAACAGTAGAAAATCGTACAATGGAACATATAAAAAGTTCAAAAATTAGAAATATACTTATTGAAGTTAATAAAAAAGATGAAAACAATAAGATTAAGTTGATAAATAGTCAATTAGCCTTACAAGTCCATGCGAAGTATTCTTGCTCTTTGAACACCCTCCCATTTACACTGACAGATTGCAGAGTCAAACTCATAGGCGAACATGGCATCAACCCTTCATTTATTTCAACTTCGGAGGAAAACGGAAAACTGGTGACGTCATTCACAGTAACCCCATTTAGTGTCAGAGTATCGGGCGTGGCTGTGACGTAAGCAAGTGATAAGTCTGCGTTGCGAGTGGCTCTTGAGTTGTAGTTCACTGTAACTTGGCTTGTAGGCCAGAAAACGTTGTAATTGAAGTGAATTGAACTGTCGGTGGCAGTCCACGAGACGACCCGAGGATGCAAAAGTTCTGAAAAATAAAAAATATTCAATTAGATAGAACCTCATTTTGGGAAATACTTTTAAAATGAAATCATGTAATCAGCAGCCTACAATTTGTTTTCCAAATTAGTTTTAAGCATATTTATTTATAATATCCATTAGCTTTAGAGTATAGTTTTAACAAATCTGCAGTTACATTATAAAAACAACAAGACTGTTAAAAATGCCTCTTTACACAGTTTATAATTTATTCAACACTTCAACTAGCTTAGTTGTCAATAATAATTTTTTGCGTCCCATTTCATTCAACATCAAAAGGTATCTAGTGCAAATAGGTACGTTTATTAGTTGAATACGAAATCATCTTACGGTATTGCAATGGATAAAGAACAAAATCTCCAGCCCCACTCGTTAATTGCAGACCGGAGAATCCAGCGAATCCGAAGTCAGAGTCTATCGTCACAGTAGCTGCATTAGAGCTACAGCCATGGACTATGTCACTGGAACCCCCGTGTGCTATCCGAATTCCACAGACGGCACCATTCGAGTTAGAGTACGTTGTAACTGATGATACTGAGCCAGAGAACGTCTGAAGGGTTTGGGCTCCTCCAGAACCTAAGATGACCAAATACTTTTAAAATTAGCAGGAGAATAGAAACTTGCCAGACGATGCTCGCAAAAAAAAACGAAATTTTATCAGTCATCTTATTTCCGACATGATTTTGTTATTTTGAAACAAGATCCAGTTCAGTTAATTATTCTGCTTAAAATCGGGTATGGCAAAAGGTTGATATCGAATTGAAAACAACGACTCACCTGTATTTCCAAAAATTTGTTGTCCTGACCCCAACGTTAGAATGATTCCGACCAACTCCGAGCTGAGTACATATGCAGTAACTAAATAGAAAATAACTGTTATGAACACTGCCGATGACCATACAAGCCATGCAAAATTTCCCTTTCAAACGCTTCAGCAGGCCATTTATGACTATCTTATTTCGGTTCGGGCACTTCCCTTTTGAAACGTCGCATCTGTTTTCGTATCTGCTTTTTTTCAGCCAAACTTTCTCATTTTAAACCCTAGTGCGACTAGGTCCGAGGAATTAGAATTACTTGTCTGGTTGTTTACTCTGCTTCATTTCACGCTTTATCAACTGCAGGTTGTATCTGTGAGAAATGAAGCGTTTATACGTTAGCAGAATCAAATGAGGGGATATAACGGAAGGTGAAGTCTCATATAGTACACGTCTCATAACGTATAACTTTTGAAGGGTACCATTGCGGATAATTTTTGGCAATTATAAATTATAAATGGAATAAAAGCTGACTTGAACCGAACACTGATTGGCGCGTATAATATACCGTATCTGGCGGATGGATAATACGGGTATACTGTCGTCTACTGTTATGCGAGCTGTTCAATTGGTAATGTTATTTAGCACTACTGGCTATCAATTATATTTAGATGATTGGATTCATTATTTAGATATGTCTCGAGCGGTAAAGACCTATCTTGCTTTAAAGGATGCTGGTTCCGATTCCTAGCTTCTGATATTCCGCAAGTCGATCGGCGCAAGTAAGAGCATTATTGGAATAGTTTATTAAGTTGATTTCTATTCAATTGATTCGTAGCTCGGTATAACTCTCCTCTGATTGGTATTAATTACCATCAATGTTTACATAGTTAAATAAATATATGATGCAGCTCTATTTTAACATCAAGGTGAATTATGTAATCTATTCGGTTGAGATGGTTAATTAGAATGAATGACATCATGAAGGGATGTCACACAACCTCACAAGAAGAAGTCTTCCCGGGTGGTTGAAGTGTTTCATCAGATACATTTACAATAATTCACATAATAATTTAAGACTGCTTTGATTAAGAATATGTACAAGTATCAATATGGTATGGGTCTATCAAAAGTTATATCGCAATAATTTAATAAACTCATAGTATTAGAAGCACAGTTTATTAATTCAATTTATAAAACGAGAGAAGATAAATTATTTTAAACTTAAATGGGAGATAATTTTTAAGCAAGCCACCTTGAGTCGGGGTATGGGAGTTAAAGTGATAGATGATAAGGATAGATTAATGATATCATGATGTATTCAGTTGTCAACTGTAACTAAATTTCCACGGCAAGAACTGTCGTGTGGAGTAGCTGAATAGTTTTGGTCGTCGTTTCGTTTTAATTTTTGATATCGCTGTCTTCGTTCGTTGTTGCCTTTCATTCTTTTTGTGCTCGTTTGAAGCTGAAGTCTTTTTGATATGAGGCGGTGTGGTTCCAATCGTTGCCTCATAGATTGTGAATTGATTATCAACAACTTAACAGTGATGTGCATTGATCGCGATCATCGTATTGTGTGTAGTGTCTGGCTTTTTTTTTCAATTCTTTTCTTCTACTGTAGCTGCACTTCACTCCTATAGGCTATTCAGACAATTTGCTGGTTCGCCTGAGCAAAATTTGGCGTCAGTTAGAGTAGTTGATAAATTACTTTTTTTTTTTTTTTTCATTAATTTCGTTTATCTTTTTTTGATATCTTCTTGGCATTCAAGATTCGCGTGTTGTTCTTCAGTATCACTGACAACCTTTTAGGGTTGCCTAACAAGCACATTGGATGTTTGTTGGCTCATTTGAACACTTTCTTTCTGAATTTCTGCGAAGATATCCCTCGAATTTTATATTTTTTCTTGTTTTGCCTATCATAATACATGGGAATAGTGTAAATTGATGTATTTCTCCAAATTTTGATCTGATAGTGGATCGACTTCCTGCCTGTTCCTTATTGGTGGTCTAATGATTACTGAGCCCAAAAAATTTCTTTCTTCTCTAGCTAATATTTTTGGGGGGAGCAGAATCTTTTTATTCGTAATGTTTAAACGTTGGCAACAGGTGGATTTTTCGAGATCTTCATGAAGTTGTGATCTGCTAGTGGACCGACTTCCTGCCTGTTCCTTATTGGTGGTCCTATGATTACTGAGCCCAAAAAATTTCGTTCTTCTCTAGCTAATATTTTTGGGGGGAGCAGAATCTTTTTATTCGTGATGTTTAAACGTTGGCAACAGGTGGATTTTTCGAGATCTTCATGAAGTTGTGATCTGCTAGTGGACCGACTTCCTGCCTGTTCCTTATTGGTGGTCCTATGATTACTGAGCCCAAAAAATTTCGTTCTTCTCTAGCTAATATTTTTGGGGGGAGCAGAATCTTTTTATTCGTGATGTTTAAACGTTGGCAACAGGTGGATTTTTCGAGATCTTCATGTAGTTGTGATCTGCTAGTGGACCCACTTCCTGCACGAGTCCTAGTTGGGCCTTGAAGGTATTCCACGGGTTCAAAGCGGTTGCATTACGTATATTTCGACTTGGGTGTCAGTTTTTCAGAAAAGCTCAACTTGAGGAAATGAGAGTTTTCTCGGAATTTTATACTTTTTCTGTTTTATTTTGGTTTTTTCGTGACTTCAATTGTATCGATTGGGTGGTTTTGGAGCTTCAATTGTTAAGAATGCATGCATGAACGTTACTAGCTGATATCGTGATTTTTCGTCACACATAAATAAAGATTTTGATGTTCGTTTTTTCGAAAATGTCGCAAATTAGGCTGAAAACTCTGCTTTCTTTCAATTTGTCGAGTCCACATCCGATTTTCGGCATGGCTATAGCGTTTATTCCCTTCTGCAATAGCTGCTGCTTCATGCAGTTGAGGCTTCTTGACACATCGTAGTATGTTGGCTTGTCAAAAAATTGTTGTTTTGTGACTAAATTGAAAATTGACTTGTTTTCCCAAGGCAAAGAAACTGAAACTGATGATCCAACTATCGGTGTTTCAATGCTTTTTAGGGTTGGTTTGATGCATGGGTAGGCGCTGCTGATCTGCTGTGCTACTCCTTTTGCCATTTGAAAGTCACTTGAGACGCAGTGAGCTATAGAGCCAGGGAACTGTAGGACATCACCTGATCCCACAAAGATATTTGTTTCATATATTGCATTTACCGAGTGTTTGCTGCTTCCAGGTCCATCTTTTTGTTTAGTGAATTGTTTCGCTCGTTTAACGCTGTCCATAATAATGTTCCTTTTCGAATCCCGTGAAGGAAAGTCTTCATTCGCCGCCTCCGCTTTCTTTCGTATGTTTGCTTTATTGTCCTTTTGCGTTGATCGTGGAATGAATGTAACTGGGGCCACTTCGTGTCCGTCAACGGTTCGGAGTCCATACTTTCGCGGTTGTTTTGGGCGGCTGGGTATTGGGTGATATCGAACATCATTACTAAACCGAATTTGGGCGTGAATTCGGTCTCTAGCTTCAGCTGCTGCTTTTCGTCTGACAACTGGCTGTGGTTCGCGAAACAATTCGTCGAGGTTGTATCCCTCAGGATCAGAGTTGTTACTGGTTAATCTGTCAGTGACCTGTTCATCAATGATATCCATTGGTGGCGCTGCTGGTAGTTCAGCGAGTGGTAATTCATGCACATGTACTGCTCCTGGGATTGGGGGTGGATCCGGCGGTGGTGGTATTACTGGTACTGGGACCGGTAATGGTACCACTATTGGTGCTGCTGGAATTGGCATCGGTGCAGGTGCTGCTGCAACTGCTGGCGCTCCAAGGGGCACTGATAGTCTGATTCTAGCTGGTGCGGCTGGTTGATCGGTTTCGTCAGGATTATCAGGTTGGATCTCATCTAAGAGTTTCGGCAAGTTTTCGTCGAAAAGTCCTGGTTCGCTTCGGTATTTTCCGAGTGAAGGATCCGTTTGAAACTTCGTTGGGTCTATTGGATTGAGATCTTCTGGTTGATGCTGTGGATCAACTGGTCTGAGACGAATTCGGTGCACACATTGGGTGTAGTTAGTTCCAACTTTCCGAATTATATAGTTCGAATTTGTTAACACTTTCTCAACTCTGTACAGGGGTATCCAGACTTGCATTGATTTGCTTCCAAAGTCTGACTGTGTAGTCAGCAGAGGATTTAGTAGTAAACAAAATGATTCGACTGTGAGAGGCTGCGCAAGTGCCTTTTGATCGTAATATCCTCGATACTTGTGGTACGAAGAAATCAAGTTCTTTTTTGTTTCTTTGAACTTTTCTAGCATCGCGTCTTGCATTGCCGTAACGAAGTCTGATTCTGCTGTTACTGATTCCATTGCTTTCGTCGAAAAGCGAAGATCAAGTGGTTTTGTTGGTTCTCTTCCATGAAAAATGGAGCTAGGGCAGCATCCAATTGATGAAGAGTACGACGTATTGTGAATGAATGTTGCCAATGGGACATATTTGTGCCAGTCTGACCATTGTTCATTAGTATTCAGCTTCAAGATCCTTTTTAGAGGTCCATGAGATCGCTCGACAAGACCAATTGATTGTGGATGTTTCAGCGTTGCGTGGTTGATTTGAACTTCTAATAGAGTTCTCAATTCATGCATTAGTTCTGACGTGAATGTCGTTCCGAGATCTGCTATGATCTTTTTCGGTATGTAGCTGTGCATGAAAAATATTTTCGTGAGTTCCCTTGCTACTGTATCAGCGCTAGCGTTTGTCAATGGTGCTGCAAACAAGTATTTCGAGAAGACATCGATTCCAGTTAATACAAATTTGTACACTGGTGACTTCAGTGGTCCAACGATATCGATTTGCATCATGTCTCCAGGAAAACATTGCAATGACGAGATTGGTTGCAATGGCGGAATTTGATATTTTGCAGATGCTCTTTTGAGTTGCAAGCATGTTAAGCAATTTTTGATTGTGTTAGTTAAAAATTCGGTGAATCCTGGAAGGTAGAATCGTTTTCTGAACTCTTCTGTGGTCCTTGTCATTCCCAGATGTCCACCGGTTCGCGAGTTGTGTAGTCGGTACACGACCTCGTTCCAAAGATGTTTTGGTAGGCAGTATTGCTTATGTTTTACGTGTCCCGTGTCATCGTAGAAGTTTCGATACAGTACTTCGTCGTCGATTATCAGTCTATTGAATTGTTTAGCATATTTTTTCTTGCGGCTATTTTCGTATGTCAGATTGGGAACTTGTTCGTTTCGTTTCCAATCCTTAACTTCTACTATATCATTATCTTTGTCTTGTTCATTTTTCAAGTCGAGTACTTCGTGACTCATATTCAGGTCACTGAAAACATCAGCAGGATCAGGGTGTTGTACTGCTGCGATGATTGGTCTCGTTATTCGGACGGAGGTTGTCGTCGATCTTCTTCTTTTCAGGAAATGCATCATCCATTGAGTGGATCAGGTTGAGAGATGCATCCGGTACTTTCGCTGTCGTGTCGATTTGTATCTCACGCACTGGTATTTTGTCCGTCAATTTCAGTGACAATGAAGCTGATGGGTCAGTTTGCATTCGTGACAAAAAATCTGCTGCATAGTTTGCTTTTCCAGGTATATGAGCGATAATGATGTTGAATGACATGACGCGGTCCAAGAAATTCCAAACCGAGGGTGGAATAGTCTTCGCTTGGAAAAATTGTGTTAAGCTTCGATTGTCAGTCAGAATTATCACTGGTTTTGATGATCCCCAGATGAAATGAGAAAAATGATCGAGGGCAAAATATAGTGCTAAGAACTCTTTATAGTAGATGGAGAACTTCAGTTGTGCTGTGTTGAAGAGTCTTGAACCAAATGACACTGGTGCATACGTTTTCATTTCACCTTTGTTGTCAGTTTTCACATAGTCTTCAACCATTAGCACGAAACCTGTTCCATGATAGCTTGCATCACATAGTATTACATATTGTAATCCTGGTTTTGGTAAGCGGAGCGTTATGTCCGTTGCCTGAATTAGATCATGTTTTAGCACTTCGAGACTTTTCTGATGCTCTTCATTTGTTTGAAATGCTATATCTTTTCTGAGTAGGCGATAGAATGGTATCAGTTTTTCACCTAAGCTTGGCATATAATTCCGGAAGAATTGAACAAATCCGATTAGTCTTTTAACTTGTTTTACAGTTTGCGGCATTTTAATTTTCTTAAGGAACGTCGAAATTTTCTCTTGTTCAGGTGATATTCCTGCTGGTGTAATTATATTACCAAGGAATTTCATTCGTTGTGTTCCTATTTCACATTTGTTCGGTGATAATTTTAATCCCGATTTCCTTACACATTCGAAAATTTTTGAGAGGGTCGGTATTAGTTCATCAAAATTATTCACTGCACTTCCTATGTCATCCATGAACTGTGTACATAAGTCGGCTGCTAAGCATGGGTCAAGATAGTGCCGTATGAATGAACTAAAGCCCGTGACTGATTTGCTTAGACCTTGAGCTAGGCATTTGTATGCATAAGTTCGTGAACCGAAATTAAATGCCAAAAGTTGGACTGAAAGGTCATCTGCCATTTGCACACAGTGGTATGCTTGCGAACAATCAAGTTTGGTAAACAAGCTCTTTCCTGCGAAGTGGTTTGATGCATCTGTCATGTTTGAGATCGGAAAGTTGCTGTTGATATAGTCATTCTTCAGTGAATGATTTATTCTTCTGAGGTCAATCAACATCCGCAATTTACCAGATGGTTTTCGATGTGCAAACAATGGACTGCTATATTTTGAATGTGACAATGTTGTTATAAGTCCATAATAGTGCATTAGGGCAAGTTCCACTGTCAGTTCTTGTCGCAAATGTATCGGCGTAGGTGGGCCTTGTGTGTACAAAGGTCGCGTGTGTTCCGGTTTCAGTTTGATTTTGAGGTCGGAATTGTAACCAACATCAAATCTATGTTTGGCGAAGATGTCCGAAAATTCAACAAGCAAATCTTCTACTTTTGACCTTTGGTCATGTGTCAATACCGAGTTCTCCCACTTAAAATTCTTGATAAATGTCAATCGATCTTGAAAGTTCATTTTTGGTTCAATTTTTTCAAGACCTTGAAAATGAAGAATTTGGTCGTAAATGTCACGTTGGATTTGTGGAAGTAATACAGGGTTTTGACATGTTTCAGGAGTAGGAAACCAAAATTTTTCATACTCAGGTTGACGTTGCTGTTGAGACTGCTGATTATCACAATGTTGCTGAATTAGCTCGTTAATGCCCATTTCAATATCGTCTGGATTATTCATTTTTGCAAAAGCAAGCATCTCTGCATCAATTGGTATTAGATTTTCTGCTTCAGTTAGAGTCAGAATTGAAAATTTTCCAATTTCGGTTTTGAAAGGCAATGTAACATGATGATCAGTGATGTTAAAGGCTGTGATGTATAGCAGGTTATTTGTCAGAACTTCTCTAATTGAGGAAGTGAATGCAATTTCGCAATTTTCTTCAAATTCTTTCGATGGCATTACGATTCCGGTTGTTTTTGCCATGTCCCGACATGCGTCCTTTAAATGACATTCCACCAGAATGGTTTGATGCGGAGCTATTGTTTGACGTTTTGTTAGAATTAACGGGAATTTTTTCACTCGATTAATTCTTCTAGGCTCGTTTGGAGGTTTTATTTCGTTGATTTGCAGAGTCAAATCTGGGAAATGAAGTAAATATACTTGGCACAGATATGAATGTGGTGTTTTTTGTAGAAAGGGTTTCCTAGAATAATTGAGTTGGCTGCATGTAGAACGAGAAAAGATTCTACAAATGTCATGTCTGCCAATTTAAATTCCAGTGTTACTTCTGTTTCAGTTGGCACGAGTTGTCCTCCTGCCATTCTTACTCTCATAAGTTTTGATTCACTTATTTTAAGAGGGCGGTATAAAGATTTTTCATCTTTTAAGTCGTCAAATGTCTGTTTTGAGATGACATTTGCGCAGGCTCCTGTATCAACCAGGGCTCTTCTTTGTAATCCCGATGAGAATCGTAATTTTGTGTACGTCAAAACTGTTCCTTCCGCAGGAATTACTGCGTAAAGGTTGATTATCTCATCAGGTGGAATTGACGGTTTTGATGATTTAGATGATTGAAATGATTTGGGGGACTGACTCAGTGGCTTGATTAGTTTTTTGGCTGATTCTGAAACGGAAATGATTGACCGTGTCCTTGTGGTTTTTGTCTCCACCAGCATTGGCTTGCCGTATGGTTGAATTTACCACAAATGTCACAGAATTTGGCTGATGCTCGAACCATTGGTTCGAAAGATCCAGATGGAAGTTGAATGTCAGCTTGCGCTGTCTGAGTTCCATTGAATTGATGTTGTTGTGGTTGCAGGTAGTTCGCGTTTTGCTGTACCTGTGCTGGTTGAATCTGCACCATCGACTGATTTTGCTGCATATTTGGGTACTGTTGGTATTGATACCATGGTGGATATTGCTGAGGTGCAATTGGTCCCATATTTTGGAAATTAGTCTGATTATTGTTAAATCCAAAATGATTTTGCCAGTTAGATCTGTTTTTTCCTTTCCTGCCACTTTGCTGCTGTCCAGGCCAATTATTTTGGTTTTGGTTACCACTGCACTGACTGTTTTGGTTTGCGTTGTTCTTGTTTTGATGAGAAGGCGGATTCAATTGTTTCTTTGACTGCTCAGTTATTTGTGATCTCATTTCGTTGATCTGCTTCTCAATTTGTTCCTGATTTGTGGACAATTTTGTGAGAGCACTGATCAAATTTTCTGAGACTCTGTCGTTTACTTCATTAAATCCGTCTTCCGGGTAGTCTTCGTTTCGGCAAACTTCTCGGATCATGATCTGCTTCTTCGTCAAATTACACAATTCTTGGACAGTAGTTGCTTGTGGTTGCTCCATCAATTTTGATCGCAGCCAGTTTGGCATTCCTTTTATGAACAATCGTTTAATTTGTTCATTGCGATTGTCATTTACTGCATCTATTCTTTCTTGTCGTTGTGCAGTTTCTCGGTGAAATCGCGCTGTGTCTGCTACTAATGGTGCTCCGTTTAATGCAACATCGATTGGGTCGACAGCTGGCAAATCTGGGGTTGGGTACGCTCGTTGCGCTTTATTTGTCAAGTTCACCAAGAAGTTCTCGGGTGAATCGATTTTAGGATCGTAACGTAGCTGTTCTAATTTCAGTACATGGATTTCTTGAAGCTGGGGATTGCAGAAATGATCCCTTAGGGCGCCAAGACTATTCTCGACGTTCGCTCGAATTGCTGCTGGCAGCGTTTGGTAGAATCGTAGTGCCGCTTCTCGTAGGTGTAGTTGCAAGAAGTTCGCTTGCTGACCAGGAGCGATTCCCGCAACTCCGATGTATCCTCGGAACAATTGCTCGAATTGCTGGAAGTCTTCTTTGTCGGTTCCACCGTATGGTGCGACCGAAATTTGCGCGTGTGCCATCTTATTACAGTTGAATGATTATCAGATTTGTGATACAGTTAATGATTGAGCACAGCACTTAGTCGATTTAAGGGGGGCACAAGAAAATTTTGCTAGACTTCCCTTATTTTGGATTATTGAACCTTTATGCATCTATTGCTATTCTGATTTTAGTTATTCTTTCCATCAGGGTTTGCTAATATTTCCGTTACTTCGCTTTTTTTGGTTGGGGAACTTATTAGTTACAATATCAATTTACTGCAAGTGAGTTTTGAGTTTGTTTTTAACTAACTGTTTTGACGTTGGAAACCTTTCATCTACTTCCTTTTCTGCCTCTTCAGTAGCTCACTTGACATACCATCTGACAGAAGTAGAGAAGCTGTAGGTCACAATCCACATGTCTGCTTGTAGATTGGAAAAAGTTGTCAGCTCAGGAGATGTTGAAAAGTTGTGGTTGTCTTCTTTTTTCTCCCTGTCTGTCAGTTGTTCACTGAGTTTTGCTCTGCTGCCAACATCTGAGCATTGCTGTGCTGATCAAGATGTTTTTATTTTTTTTTTTCGTTCTGCTTCAGCAAAGTTGTTGTTGTCACTTTCTGCTCAAATTATGATGTTTGGAATCGCCGATGACTGTTTTGAATCCAGAAGTTGAAATTCCCGCGAACGTCACCATATAATATACCGTATCTGGCGGATGGATAATACGGGTATACTGTCGTCTACTGTTATGCGAGCTGTTCAATTGGTAATGTTATTTAGCACTACTGGCTATCAATTATATTTAGATGATTGGATTCATTATTTAGATATGTCTCGAGCGGTAAAGACCTATCTTGCTTTAAAGGATGCTGGTTCCGATTCCTAGCTTCTGATATTCCGCAAGTCGATCGGCGCAAGTAAGAGCATGATTGGAATAGTTTATTAAGTTGATTTCTATTCAATTGATTCGTAGCTCGGTATAACTCTCCTCTGATTGGTATTAATTACCATCAATGTTTACATAGTTAAATAAATATATGATGCAGCTCTATTTTAACATCAAGGTGAATTATGTAATCTATTCGGTTCAGATGGTTAATTAGAATGAATGACATCATGAAGGGATGTCACAGCGCGCAAAAACTACAACGATACATTATCGCACCGTTGAAGAATTATATGTTAAGAGATCTATACGTAATGAACTGTAACAATTACGGAACAGTACATCGGGAAAATTCAGTCAAACTCAGTATCTTGGTAATACATTCAAGTGAAAATATCATCAAGGAACACCGAGGCGAAGCGAAGCTTCGCATCACTTGCGATACAAAAATATGCACCACAATTTCAGCGCAGAAAATTTCCAGAAAGAAACAGCGACATATTGCATACTTTCCCAAAAAACCAAGAACATTACAAAAGAAGATATTATATACTATTCTCCAACCCTTATGGGGAAATTCGGAAATTTATTTTTTATTCCATAGTACTGGCATATATGTAATTTTTTTTAGAAATAAAAGCAACCAGAAAAAATAAAAATTTCAAAACTGTTTTCAGAAAGCGCTATCTATTGAAGAAAAAAATATCTATAACATTCGTAGCAAAAATTTTTGGAATGCAAGTACTTGCACTTGCCAAGGAAACATTAATAACATTTTCTATTATTGTAAAAAAAATTAAATCATAGGCGAGCTCCAAGCTGTGGCAACTCAGCCGACAAAAAGCAGACAAGCAAAAATCTGACAAAGATTTTTGTCAGGCTGAAAATTTCCGTTTGCAAAAAAAACAGGTCGTGTCCTGATTCAAACCATGAAATTGCCTTAGCAGGCATGTGCGTTACCACGTCACATGTGCGGACTTGAGTATGATTTAATACGAACCGAGGAGTTGAGTTGGATAATTCAACTAATTTTCTTGAACTAGTGGTTAACCTAAAAATGTATCTATTCTGATTTCATAACGCTTTTTAATCGCATGCGTAAAGACAAATACAAAACCAGCTGAACAAAAACGGAACGATCAAGCCTTAAAGGCGAGGACTCGATAAGAGCCTTAAAAAGAGTCGATTTTGTTGAAACCACTTGATATGACCGGATGTCTGAAATGTTCACGTTGATTTCAAAATTGAGCAAAAAAAACTTCTTTTATCTTTTAACTTTTAAGCGAAAAAAAACTCCCGGAGCTGCAGTTGCTTGCAAAAGCGAAAAAAGACATGATATAATTTTGTATCAGAACTAGGCAGCTAGGATAGGGTCAACTAGGCAGCTAGGATAGGGTCAAACAACTTCGGAATAAAAGTGAGCAGAAAACACATGTTCTTGTCTAATCCAGGAGATGTTAATGGTTAATAGTATTTTTGGTATTTTGCGGGGATTTGATAAATCGTTATCGTTCATGGTTTCAATCTCATAAAAATTATGTAGCAAAGAAAGTTCCAATGACATTCGTCTTTGCCGTTTGCAAAATAATTGTGTGCCTATTTACTAGACCAATATGAGTCGTTTGATCAGTTATTGGTGATAATAAACCCGGGTCGAAGTGTTTATGCTTCGACAACCTCGTCTCGACCGAAGCTCAATATGTTTAGACCGTATCAACCGAATTCGATTATGTTACGACTCTAGGACAATTTCAACCGGTTTTTCTCAACCCTGGGAGTAATTTTTGAAAACTTATGATTGCAGATATCATAGCGAACCAACACATGCTTTCAATACAAACCTCCTGTTGGAACGCTAGTGTAGCCAAAATTTTCCCGGTCGATTCCTCTAAATGTTGGGACCATAGAGGTGAAACTGGTGAGCGATGCACTAGATGTAATTGAGGTCCTCGGCCAGAGGATGTTTCGGCCGACTGAAACAAATTTATGTATTACACAGAATCTGAAGCTTGATAATTTAAGAAAAACTTCTTGAATTCGCAACTGAAATGGATAGAAGAGACGACCGGCAATAATTTAGCGTGTTCTATTTTCACGTGAAATCAGTTATGCGTGTTCTAATTTCATGTGTATTTATATTTTCGAAGAAAAAACATTGTTGAAATTACTTTGATTTTTGAAGTATTAACTTTTCATTATTTCAACCGCACAATAGAAGCAAGCGTTTTAAGCAAACTATCTATAAGAACGAAATGGCCACTTATATTTCTCAAAAAATGTAAGAATGACGCCTACTTCGCATTCTGATGATTAAACACCTTCACACACTTCACTAGTCGTATTCATTGAATCGCTAATCAATAATACACTTCAGAAAACAATGCGATAGCAAATATGATACCAAATAAAAACAAGTCCGTTCGTATCAATGCGAAGCCCTGAATGATCCAACTGCCTTTCAAGGCCTATGGAGCAGTAGTAACATGAAAAAATTAAATGTAAAAAATGAAACTTTTTTTTTAATTTGCGATTTTTTTGTGAAAATCATCCCCCACACGCCATATAAAATACAAAGTGATAGATTTCGCCTCTAGTAACAAATCAATTATGACAAATAAGCTTCCTTCAACCAATTTGGAACGATTTCTAAGACGGATTACCTCTCCGCTTACGCGTTAATAGCGCGAAATATATCGCGCGTTAATTGTCCCAAATTGGCCAAAATGGCAATCTTTAAACCCCCGTATCTTTACGAAAATTAATCACAGGTGAAATATCTTTTCAAATTTGAACTCAGGACAACAATACCTTTCGAATGATAAAAAAAAGTTTCATCAAAAATGGCTAGTTAAAAAGTCGAATTTTGTCTGAAGAAAAAAAAAACCCACCCCGACCTCAAATATTCCGTTAGTTTCTTTACGAAAGGCGGAACAATATTATTAATCCTCTAATAGAAACTAAGTCAAACTTTTCTTGCAAGAAAACAGTATGAACAAACCATAATTTGCTATTTGATCCAGATCCCCGGAATTAATTTTGAAACCAACTGTGACTTCTCCCGTCCAGAACTCTTTAGGGGCGTCTAACAAAGCTGACACTTGCGCCTCACACACTTTATGGTTAGACTAAAACATGGATATTATACTTTTGGGTTTTTTTAAGTTGCAAACTTTATGTCATCACTTAATAAGACTTTTTTTTATAATTAGTGAGACTTTTAATTTGAATGATTGAATTCGAATTTATGTCTGTGCTTGACCACTGCTTGTTGAAAATCAACCGATAAAATGATTAATTCAAACTTTTTCGGCGTCCACGTTCATGAGGTTATTATTACTTATTACTAACATAGCACGTGAGAATCCCATCGTCACTCAATGCATTTGTCAGAGTGAAACTGAGAGATGCAGTTAAGCCCTGCTTCGACACTGACACCAGAGTAGACAGGGGAGCACTATTGTCGGAGTATCCCAAGTAAAATGTGGCAGAGTCATAGTCCAAAAGCAACGCCTCGGACCCTGCAGAAAAACAAATGATTTGAGCAAGCAAGGGCAATGAATTACGGTGCTTGTAGCACAGACAGTTCCGAATACACAATATTTTGAATTTTTCAACAGTTTGTTTGCAGGTGCTTACAAGCCGAATAACAAAGAATGCCGTTATCTTTCCGCAAAAGGCTAGCAGCAGAAAACGGGGAAAAACACTATTTTTTTATCAATAGTTCAACTATCACTTTTATCAATTTTTGCAGTGGAAAGTGTGCTTTAGATTTTCAGTGTGCTTGCACAAAAATCAATTTTTCGGATGTTTTGTTTATGTTCAATGATTAATTTTGAGTTAGAATGGAATGACTAAATGGATCAAACATAACGAAAAATAAATTAAGATAAACTTACAAGTTGCCGGAAATGAGTATTAATATTGATACGAACCCCTTAGCGATCACATATGTGAGTATGAGAAGACGGTTCCGTTTTGAGGTTTCTCGAATCTTTAAGCGGATATAGTTAGTGCTATTTGAAATCGAAACTAAACTGCATAAGAAAATTGAACACAGATGATAATTACGATTTTGAGGCTTGGGTGAAAATCGATTCTTTAAATTTGAAAGTATTTATTGAATCGCTGAATACCATATTAATTTTATTATCAAGAAAATGGTGTTTAATGATTCAATAAACATTCAAATTACAAGAATTTCGATTTTCACACGAGCAATGGAGTGTTAAAAGACCAAATCACTTTGTTGTTAGCTAAGACGCAACTTTCCAAGTTCAATTTTCTGATACAGTTTTATTCGAGCCTCAGAAAACCCAATTTAATTTGAGGATCATATTATCAATAAATATCTAGGCATAAAAAGCAAGAAAGGAAGGAAATTAGTTTTCGGGTTTTTTAGTTTTTTTTTCCACGCAAGCAGACACCCTAAATAATCATCAAAATGGATAGAACGTTATATCGTTTTAAAGCATGATACGAGCAACATGTCGTGATTCGAACAACTAAAAATTTGAAAAAGAATTTACTAAAAGTTGAAAAAAATTGGGTTGAAATTTTTGTTTTTTAATTTAAATTTGAGCGAGTTACGTGGGTTAGATCAGTTAATAAGGCCGAGCAAAACATTGTCTTTCGCAAAGAAGGATCAAAACTTCACTTAACGAATCAAAAAATCTGCAAGAACACTAATGAAAAGCATTTATTTATTTTTTGCTTTTCATTATATGGTATTTATTTTTTGAGGAAAACTGTCGTCGATGATGACTAAATCACAAAATTTCCAAGAACTTGTCTTTTTTGTTTATTTTAAATTTTTTACGAGCGTTGTCGGAATTTCAAGTGCCACTTGCACACGAACCGGCTACTTTTGTTCTAAGTGTGTTTTTGCTCTTATAATACAATTTCGGAACTCCTGTAGAGTAAAAAATTATTTAAGTACCTTGATGCACTTACTTATGAAAGAACCCAAATTATCAGAAAGAACCAGACATTTTTACAACTGATTTTAAAAAATTCAGAACTACTTTCTAGAAAAAGAAATTTTCAGTTTGAGAAAACCAGATAAAATACGTTATGGTTTGGAATGCCGTTGTTTTCTAACTCAAAATGGAACAAAACTGATCGTATCAAGGCCAGGCCCTGAATGCTCCGACTATCCATTAATGTCTACGAAACTTTTATCTTTTAGAAAATTTAAAAAGCTTGCAGCAATTGAAAATTTTGAATTTTTTTAAAATTTTTTATTAAAAAAAAAACCCTTATGCTATGCAAAATCAAAAGTGATGTTTGGCGTATTGTACGGTTTTCATAAGACCAAATCGATTGCCTCAATTCAGGAAGGATTTCTGACACAGATTAAACTGCCGCTGACGGTTTAATAGCACAAAATTGCGCGTTTATTAACACAATTTAGGGAATAAAAACTGACTTCCATGCAAGTGGCACAAAAAATTCTGAAAAGGATTACCATAGTACTAAAACGAAATGTAGTTTTTTTTTTGCCAGGCGACGTAAAGACCGAACTAAATCATCGAAAACTACCTAGCAGTAGCTCAAAAACGGATGCCTTGAATAGAAGCTTTTCTCCACAAAAAACGGCAACAACAACTTTAAAAACGGAAGAAAAAACATTGCCATCTGCAAGAACACTAATGAAAAGCATTTATTTATTTTTTGCTGTTCATTATATGGTATTTATTTTTTGAGGAAAACTGTCGTCGATGATGACTAAATCACAAAATTTCCAAGAATTTGTCTTTTTTGTTTATTTTAAATTTTTTACGAGCGTTGTCGGAATTTCAAGTGCCACTTGCACAGGAACCGGCTACTTTTGTTCTAAGTGTGTTTTTGCTCTTATAATATAATTTCGGAACTCCTGTAGAGTAAAAAATTATTTAAGTACCTTGATGCGCTTACTTATGAAAGAACCCAAATTATCAGAAAGAACCAGACATTTTTACAACTGATTTTAAAAAATTCAGAACTACTTTCTAGAAAAAGAAATATTCAGTTTGAGAAAACCAGATAAAATACGTTATGGTTTGGAATGCCGTTGTTTTCTAACTCAAAATGGAACAAAACTGATCGTATCAAGGCCAGGCCCTGAATGCTCCGACTATCCATTAATGTCTACGAAACTTTTATATTTTAGAAAATTTAAAAAGCTTGCAGCAATTGAAAATTTTGAATTTTTCTAAAGACTTTTTATTTAAAAAAAAACCCTTATGCTATGCAAAATCAAAAGTGATGTTTGGCGTATTGTACGGTTTTCATAAGACCAAATCGATTGCCTCAATTCAGG
This sequence comes from Symsagittifera roscoffensis, assembly GCF_963678635.1. Classification (NCBI taxonomy): domain Eukaryota; kingdom Metazoa; phylum Xenacoelomorpha; order Acoela; family Convolutidae; genus Symsagittifera; species Symsagittifera roscoffensis. Next base: position 61,719,454 of record NC_087064.1, read on the forward strand.
AAGGATTTCTGACACAGATTAAACTGCCGCTGACGGTTTAATAGCACAAAATTGCGCGTTTATTAACACAATTTAGGGAATAAAAACTGACTTCCATGCAAGTGGCACAAAAAATTCTGAAAAGGATTACCATAGTACTAAAACGAAATGTAGTTTTTTTTGCCAGGCGACGTAAAGACCGAACTAAATCATCGAAAACTACCTAGCAGTAGCTCAAAAACGGATGCCTTGAATAGAAGCTTTTCTCCACAAAAAACGGCAACAACAACTTTAAAAACGGAAGAAAAAACATTGCCAACAGAAGGTTCGAAATCTTTTAAAAAACAAAGACAGCGAAACAATTTATTGAAAAATTTTGAACATTTCCAAGTTTCGGATTTCGAAGAAAAAAATATATCAGGTTAAAGCTCTTTGAATTTCACCAGAATTTTTTGAGAAAATTAACCCAATCTAGAAAAATTAGACTAATGGGTAAAATTTGTATTCCGCAGGGAAATCTAGAAAATAAAACCTATTTTAGAAAAAAAAATGCGCCGTTTTCTTTTTTGCGTCATTTTCACTTTCGTAATTGGAGAGCTCAGTTAGGCTACATTTTAGCAAATAACTTAAACTTTACTCAAAAAGTGCCTAAACACCCTAAGTGCTTACGGTTATAAACAAAATAAAAATCTTAACAAAAAACAAACCATAAAATTAAACACTGACAGGCAACGAGACTCTGAACTTAAACCTTCAAAATAAAACAGTTCAAAACAGAGAATAAAAAACATGTTTAAAACAAAATGAGAAACAACAAAATGTTCCAATAGTGTCGCTTAGAGCGACAGTGTTCGACTTTTGGGTTGACCTACAGGTCCTTGCGAAACAAACTAGATGATGATATTTACAATAGAAAACTTAGGAGATCGTTTCGTATCCCTTACGATACAAAACGATCACAAACTTCCAGACTATTACAAACCATTACAAGTTCACGAACAAGCTATGTATATATTTTATGCAAAAATCTGGGAGTTCTAAAAACCAATCACAATATCTCAGTTTACTATGTTGATAAAAATTTTATTCAGTGAATAAAAACAAACAAATCTCAATATCTGCATCAGCTGAAACCTCAAAGAAAATCAGAAAAAAAAATCAATGTTTTAAAACTCATAAGTATTTTTTTTGGTGACAACTCGTTGATCAAACGTAAAAATGGCTGTAAGTTACGGAAAACAGCCGTTTGAAAAGAATGTGAGAAACCTCTTGAAGCTTAAGAAATTTTTTCAAGAATCTCTGATAGCTTTGACCTTTAAAGAATCATTGATAGCTTTGACCACAAAAACGAAATTGTGATAAAAGAAAAATATCCCGCGAGTGGTTGAAGACAACATTTGTTTTGATATTGATCAATCTTTCAACTAAATTTTATGTTATGAAACTGCCATTAAACAGTTTCATAACAAAAAATTTTTTTACAGTTAACAGTTTGAAAATCAAGATAAAAAAACACGGCAAAGGGGAAAATAAATTCCAAATAAGGATAAAACTTTTTTAAATCACAGAAATACGCCTTAATTGCAATGATAGACCAAAAAATAAATTTATTAGTCATGAGCAATTTTCACAAAATATGTCCTTTAAAAATGGCGATTTGAAAATATCCAATTTTTTTTCTTAATCATTTTATGTGTGGTTGCATCACTTCTCAATTCGACGAAAACCCAAATAAGATATATAATAGCCAAGAAAGGACCGCTTTGTTTCAATATTGTTTTAAATCTTACTTCAAACCGCCTAAATGTCTAAGCGAGTTTATACGAACCGATAATTTTTTTTCTTATAATGTCCGATTTAACTTCCCTTATATTGGCATTCAAAACAACGGAGTAATTATCCAAGAACAGGAAAAAAAACAGTTTCACAGTAATTTTGAACAGACAGCGCAAAAAAAAACATTTACTCTTATTACTGCTAAAACACTTTTTAGAGTTAAGTTTTCTTACCGACCAATAATTATCTGAACACAAATTTTGATTAATCATCTGAACACATCTGAGTTGAGAAGATCAAATGCTAAATAAAAAATTGACAAAAAGTGATTTTTTCACAGTAAAAAACTTGCGCGGAAATTAATCTCCGTTTAATTTACTTGAAAAAAGAAGCAGTCTTCTCGACAATGAACGACTTAAAGATTTTTTTCTGAAGTCGAATCACGACCAATAGGACTACAATATGATACACAAGGGCGAAGTTGCACTTCGCATACACAAACAAAAATATAACCGATAACGCTACTGAGAAAAACTGAATGAGTAAAACTTTGAGCCTACAAAATTTCTTAAGTGACGCACGCCAATTATGAGTCTACATAATTGCTAAGTGACACAAGCCAGTTATGACGCATTAGCAGTACCCGTCAAATGGAAAAAAAAAGAGAAATCAACCAACTAGCATGCCTCAATTCATAGAGCGGACGCATTTTAACTAGTATACGAAAAAGTTCATTCAGAACATCCGACTCTTATTTTGTTGCGTGTTTCGATCCCTACCTCTACGCTACAGATCCAAATGACCTTGAAGCTAAAGTGATCTTTGTAATATAATAGTCTGTGCTAATATCCTTAGCAAAAAAGAGAGTTCATACAATCAGCTTTACAAGCTTTACTTTTGTAACTACCCACAACCTTCTAGGAGATTTGTAGAATTAGTCGAAATGGGGCGCATAAAAAAGCTAAGAACAGAGTGATGGTAAAAAAAACTTTGTAAAAAATAAAAAACAGCCTACAGAAAATCGGATAATTGTTAATGAACAGAGACACCAAAAAACCGTTTTTTTTGTACAAACCGATTATAGTAGCTTAAGTCACAAAACTGTGAAACTAAAAGACTTCGATTTAATTTTTGCAATAGAACGTTATGAATCAAAGCAACACAATTTGAGAGACAGGATCCATTTATCGGAATACTGCTGGTAATTCTAAAAACTAACATAATTTTTGAAGCTGAACTTCCTTCTTTTTGACTTTTTTCCTTCTGTATAACTAGAGGGCGTGTACAAGTGAGCTGTAGATATTGAAACTCACGCAATCAAAACAAAAAAAGAATGTGAAAAAGTTTATTTCGTGAAAAAAAAACTCTGAGAAAAAAGGACAAAAAATCACCTGAATAAATAAGAATTCATTTTTTCAATAGCACTGAAAACATGCAGTCATAAAAAACTTTTAATCGGAAATGAAGTTTTGAAAGCAAAGCAGCAATGAAATGAAACCCGAACATCGATAGTTCAATCGCAAAAAAATTTTAATTAAAACCTCGCAAAAATTCAAGAAATCAATATACCTGGGGATACCAAAGAATTTTTTTAATCAAAGGAAAAAGGCCAACTAAAAAGTTCAAAACATTTCCTCGAAAGAGGAACAAGGAAAGTCATAACTTACATGCTGCTTCAGCAAGTCCAATTGAAGAATATAGTAAAGTAACCCATGTAAAAAATATGCGGCGACAGTTCAGTAACATTTTACGTTTCTGGTAATCTCATAGTCAGAATCTCGCATCGCACTTCTTACATTTCAGTCTTCGGTCACTGCTGTTTTATTAATTTTCACAGACCGTCTCAAATTAGTTAAAAACCACGATACCGCGCAAGTCAAAAACCAACTTAAAAAATATATGCACAACGTTTTACTTTTTATTGAATGTTTTTCACCAAGTTTGACGGTTTTACATGATAACACCTTGTGCGTCGGTAATTTGAATCTCAGGTAGAGCTTTTAATTAAATCTATACAAAGCAACAAAACTCGAGTGCTGCGGATTTGAGCTCATAAGCCAACGTAAAAACTTTTACACACTCACAGGCGATGTAGAATGGTCGACTCAACGAGTTTGGTATGAAAACAATCTCTAAATTATTCCAAATATAGGTATATTTTACCGTTGAGTAACTTTCAAGCAATCCGATTTTAACTATTTAATTACAATTTTGATGTATTTCAAATCGTAAAATCAGAAGAATGGTGCAATCAACCAAACGAAAACTTGACTGAGAAAAGTGTCGAAAAATATTAAACTATAAATGAAAAACAAACAACAAACTGTGGATTCAAGAACGCAAAACAAAGTAATTTTTCTAGTTTGTGTTGGGTCGAGGGTTGTTTTGCGAAATATCTGCCAAAAATAGGTAATTATAGCTTACATGAGTAACAGCAGCTCAAGCGTTAAATAAGCCTGAAGCGGGAATATTCAGACCACCTTTAAAGTTTTGTTGGAATATAAGATTGGAAATTCAATCATTAATAAAAAGCTTTGCACAAAAGCGAAGCAGAGCTTCGCACCACTTGCGACACAACACAAGAAAAAAATCGGAAAAAATCGAAAATGTCAACAAAAAAAACTAGATCTATCATAATGAATTAAACTAATTTTGAAACAAAAACATTCTGATACAATAGAATGTGAAATAAGCATCGGAAGATAATTTACCAAGCGGTAACAAAGCTGAAAATATCTTGGCAGAATACTTTTAAGCCGAAAAAAAAATCAACAAGACTTAAGACTTATGAAAAGTTAATAAGTCACCCTCGCCCTCAGAACTTTCAAAAAAATTTATTTGCTCGTCAAATGAAAGAATCTGAGACAACTAAGCCGATATATCATAGCCCGAAACCTATTAAACATAAAAAAAAGATAAAAAAGCCAAAAAAAATCAAAAAAGTAAGGACTAATATGAAGTTATTCAGCCCCCCTCGCCCTCAAAACACGAACACGTCACACAAACTCTTTTCGCTCATTGAAAGACGCAAAATGAGGCCAATAAGCCGATATAATACAGGCCTAAATCTATCAAGTCAAGAAAAGAAAAAACAAACAAAAAAAGCCGAAAAATAATTGCTGTCAGGAAAAACTTGACCTAAATTTCTATTAAGATCCAGAGTTGAGCATAAAAAATATAATTCTGTTGAAACAACTGAAAACTAGGTCACTAAGCCGATTAAAAATAGGTCGAACTCATTTGAGCAAAATAATGTTTTTAAGCAAAAAGATATATATACGACGTCAATGTTAAAAAAACTACAAACTAACAGCAGAGGGTAAAGCAGAACACTAAAAGCAACATTAAAGTCTAAAAACTGAAACTCAAATGAGCGATTTAGTTGGATAGTAAAAACCGGAAACTAAGCCGGATGGTAAAAACCGGAAGCTGAAAGCGGACGACTAAGCGGAATACTAAGCCGAAAAAAAGGAAACGGAGAGCGACGAAGTCGAAAATTCAAAAAATATCAAAAAAATTCATTCAAAATATTTGAACGGCGGTTTTAATTGAAAAACACTAAAAGGGATGCACAGTGGGAGTAACAAAATAAGCACATACTGCATGCATGTATACTGAAAGCTGTGGACAAAAATGTTTACGGGAAAGAATGTTTACCCGACTGAAATACCCTTGCTTATCGCAAGGGTAAATATGAGACAACGCTAATATGCCACCGCACTTAGTGATCATTGTGGTGCCTGAATTTCAGTGATAAAAAACAAGTAGAAAAACTTGGACATACAGGTGAAGCTGCATTTAAAACAAAGGACAAAAAGAGCTCTAAAATGCAAAAGCAAAAAAATGGGCTTAAATCTAACCATAAAAACAACTTAAAAAACATAAAATTTGAATAGTGAGGGAAAAAGTAAGCCACGAAAACAAAAAAAACAGCCGAATACAGTATTTGAACCAGTAGCTACTAGTCAATCTACAAGCCATTACCAACTGCTCCATCTGAGCTTTCTACACCCCATGTAACGGCTGATTTTAACCCAGACAAAAACTTGCTATGAAACATGCGTTTTTCTTAGAAGACACGATTCAAGCTGACATATAAATTGTGCAAAACTCACTGCCTTCTAAGAAAAGTTTCTAGATCTCAGAAGGATTTTCAGCTGTGACTGGCCTCTTTTACTGCTATATCGGAAAAAACTTAGCAATTATAACTAAAAACTCGCCTAAAATAGGGGGAAAAAGCAGCCAGTGCATACCGTCGCTGTGCAAGTAGTACAGAACAGTCCGAAAAAAGACAAAAGCGAAAAGTTTTTATACTTTTACAACACCAAAAATCCGTAAGTTTGTCGCTTGTCCCTAATGCAGATGATGCTTTTAATCTTTACAAGCCAAATTCATTCATGCAGTCCAATTATTGGCACCATTGAAGAGGGTGAACAGTAAAACAAACCTAACTCCTAACAGAGGATAAACAAATTAGGAAACAAAACAATTCTGCGAAAACTTGCATGAATTTCCTAAATACTTCATGTGAACAAAACTGCAGGCGATGAAGTCAGTTTTTTTCCACCTTTAATTGCATATGAGCAACCTATTTGTGTTGCGCAATTTGAAAGAGAGAAAAAAGAGTACTATAAATTTTATTTATCCTCTTATAACAACTCAAATCTGTAAGTTTGTCGCCTGCCCCTCATGCAGATGATGCTTTCAGTCTTTACCGGCCATCAAAAGCAATCATGCAGATCATTTATTTGCACCATTGAAAATGAAGGACTGTAAAACAAACCTATCTTCCAACAAAAACAAAACCAAATAAAAGAAAAAACCAATGTGAGAAAATAGGCTTGATTTTCCATAACTTTTCATGTGAAAAACTCTGCAGCCGATAAAGTCACAGTTTATTTCAAGCTTCAAATGCATATGAGCAACCTATTTCTATTTGTGTTGCGCAAATTGAAAGAGAGAAAAAAGAGTAAACCCAAAAATTTTATTTATACTCTTACAACACCTCAAACCCGTAAGTTTGTCGCCCGTCCCTGATGCGGATTATGCTTTTGGTGTTTACATGCCAAATTTAATCATGCAGTCAATTTATTCGGACCATTAAAAAGAGTGAATAGTGAAGCAAACTTAATTCCTAAAAAGTTTACAAAACGAATAAAATATCTCCGTGCAGCAAGAAAGTGAAGATAGAATTGGAAAAAAAATCGCTGAAAAAAAATTCTCTAGAAAAATTCAAAACTGCGAGAGCGGCAACAGAAAGAGATATAAAAGGACATCAGCATTTTTTGTCAAAACTTCAAGTGGAATGACTGTTCGTATAATGGTCGAAATCATTAATCTTTTTTTAAAACGTGTTTTTCCTTCTGGCGAAAGCTTAAATTTACCCTTGAATAAATGATGGAGGTACAAGGATTGAATATAAATATTGATCTATCTCTTTACGCCTTGTCGGAAAAGAATTGATTGAACGCTGTAAGTATTCGCCTATGTATAACTACTTTGAAAGTTTTTCACTATTTTATAGCAAACAGCTTGAGTTCAGGACAAAACATTATCATAGACGCTCTAGTTAAAATTACAGAAAAATTAGACCTTAAAATAAAGGTCTTGCTTAGGATTCGGCCTTCGCCGTTTGAACTTGAAATCCATGATTCACCTAATACATGCGAAAAACAGCAGCCTACATCACAGTTTATTTCGACCTTTATTTGCATATGAGTAACCTATTTGTGTTGCGCAATTTGAAAAAGAGAAAAAAAAAGATAGTAAACCCAAAAGTTTCAATTTACACTAATACAACACCTCAAATCTGTAAGTTTGTCGCCTGCCCCTCATGCAGATGAAGCTTTCAGTCTTTACAAGCAAACTTCATTCTTGCAGATCATTTATTTGCACCATTGAAAATGAAGGACTGTAAAACAAACCTAACTCCTAACAGAAATTAAACCAAATAGGAGAAAACAATTTTGAGAAAATTGGCTTGATTTTCCAAAACTTTCCATGTGAAGCGAGAGCGGCCGTAGAAAAAGATATAAAGAGGACATCAGTATTATTTTTGTCAAAATTTCAAGTGGAATGAATGATTGGTAGCATAATGGTTGAAATCGTTGATCTTTCTTTTAAACGTGTTTTTCCTTCTGGCGAATGCTTTAATTTTTCCTTGCAAGAATGATGGAAGTTAAATGATTGAATCTAATTTTTGACCTATCTCTTTACTCCTTGTGGGGAAAGAATTGATTGAACGCTGTATGTATTCGCATATGTATAACTACTTTGCAAGTTTTTCACTATTTTATGGCAAACACTTTTAATTCAGGACAAAATATATTATCATAGACGCACTAGTTAAAATTATAGAAAAAATTACACCTGAAAATAAAGGTCTTGGTTAGAATTCGGCCTTCACCGTTTTCAGTTTAAATCCATGATTCGCCTAATGCATACGAAAAACAGAAATCTACGTCTTCGCTGATGGCACCAATGTATCTGCTTTAGGTTGTCTTGGTTGAAATATTAATACTGACTTCAAAGAAAAAACAATCTAATGGCTGACTTCAAACAAGTTAGCCCTAAATTTAGACAAAACGGTGCAAATGAGCAGCAAATTACAACTATCTTTGGATTTTTAGCGAACAATTTTATTTGCTAAAGAAAACAATATATTTTTAGCTAAAAATAAATTCGAACTGTAATTGAACTGTATATATAGGAGCTGTAAAATTTGTTCTAAGTTCAATTAATAGGTTTCATTCGCAATATTACTTCAAGAATTGGATATTCGGGAGTGACTACCATCATGATTTTATTATAACAATCATTTTTTAGAAAAATGGAGGAACAAAAATTGATCACTTATCGAGGCACGAAGATTTTCAACAAGCTGCAATCATTCGGCCTTTTCCCCCTTCGCCCAACCAAATATTTTTGAAGGATAATAACAATTATGTTCAAAAACATCAGATTTTTCATTTTAAATAATTTTAAACTTGTGAAATAAGTTTTGAACGGAAAAAAAATTGATTTCAGTTTGTTTCTTATTCTTAACTATTATGCGCCGAGAATGCAGCTTGTGTGACGCGCCTGATGAACCCAGCGCGGGGGTTCAAATTCTGCTATGAAAATTTTCTATTACCTTTATTTTTTAAGAAAGGAAACAATTTCGTTGATTAAATTCCTATTATGATCAATCTAATTTTAAGGGCAAGCGCTTAGATGTTCTGTTGATCCCATTGCCAAGGGAGCTTCTTTTCCGAGCTTCTTTTCGGTCAACTTTGACTCATGAATTTCAAATTGAGACTGAATATTTTGCATGGAAAAATTTTCTCTCCATTTCATTCTGAGAAATGAACCATTCATTAATCTCCGCTAAAAGTTCCAAAAGCAAAAAAAAATCAAAACCAAAACAGGACAAAACTTCTTGAAACCAGAAGAACTTAGGATATTTTTCGATTCCTAATCACAATTAACAGCGCTTCAACATCAAAGTACAATAGATTTTCCGCGAGATTTGATATACCTTGGGTGACAGGGATAAAATCCACTATGCGTCATAGTTTCGTCCCACGAAACTTAACTTCGGTGGGAAAAACTAATTTGAGCTAGTCAAACAAAAATTTGCGATTCTTCATGAAACTAAAAGCGCTTCAATCGGGCGTAAAGATTTTCAACAGCAGGAACAACAACTTAAGCAAAAATTATGCGAAAAGAACATTGGGTCAATTAACCTTTCATTAACGCGTCGCACTAGACAAATTGGATGTTTATTACATTTTTCGTTGTGTAAATCCATTAAGGCAAATACGCTAATATTACAAGCTTAGCATAGCTTACTGTTCCGACTGCTGGGTCAATTTTTATTTAGATTGTGCCAAAATTGAGCCGAAAATTGTTTGAACATTAAAATTGGCATGATGTTTTTTAGTTGTTCTCTGTAGACTACAGTTATTTTTGCGTTGCCACTTTAGACCCAACAAGGAAACCGGAAGTGTCAATATTCTAGGGTGGGGCGGTTCATAAGGAAGTATACTTGTGTTGGGGGTCTCGACAATAAAGTAGTTCAGAGTAACCAAATTTAGCTCTAAAAATATCAACTGATTATGTTGCAAAATTATAGTGCAATAGGCTAAAAATGAGTTTGTAGCGAAATATCATAGCGAAATAGCCGAAGTTATGTCGTTTCAATGAGGCGGCGAACACTCAAGCCAAGCTGCAAAATCGATCTATTTATAGCCTAAGTTAGCAAATACAAAAAAGTATAACCCAAAAACACGCAGGTACAAATGAGAAAAAAATAAGAGTCGAAGCGGAGTTTCGCACCCCTTGCGATACAACACAATCCTAATAATAACAAGCCAAGAAAAATGGTGGTACATGTTTGATATTTTTTGAATTTGTTATACTGATGCAGGACGAAATGCGTGATTTCAAAAATTGGACTTTGCCCAAACCCTAGTTGTTTGTCTACTACAAAAATAGTGGAAAATTTTCAAATTTTGTTATTTTCCCGAAGACATAACATCTCTCTCAAAAAATTAAGGAGTTGCAGTTCTGCAGAAAAAATTCACTCACCCGCTTCTTTCGATTGACACTTTTATCTCAGCTTTGTTAGTAGTTTTAAAAATTTTTTTTAAAGTTTCTGAAAACGGTCGAATGTCAAAAACTTGACTTTCCGAAATTGACAGTGCTTTTCTGTTAAAAGCAGTTAGTGTCCGGAAAAAAAAGAAAAATCTCAAAATCGGGTTTCTCGATTGAACACTACTCAATAATTACCGAGTCAGTTTTCAGGTTAAGTGTTCAAACTGACTCGGTAATTATTGAGTAAAGCCAACAAATTTCCGAAAATAGCCAAATTTTCAAAATTTTCACTTTATTGAAGGCCATAACTGTTTTCTAAAAAATACTGGTCTAGCAAATTATAAACGTAAGCTTTCAACAACCTGTTGTGTCGATTAAACCTATGATACCAGATTTGACAGTATATAGTTATCGAGAAAAGTCCAAAAAACGGTCAACAAAACAGATAGTTGAGATTTCAAAAAAAATCATGGCTTTTTGTTTAAAAAAATGGATCTTAGCCGCTTATGCCGAAGAAATTCACCCAACGTAAAATTACGATTGAACCCGAAAACCCAGGTTTGGCAGGGTAGTTCTCGAGAAATTTCAAAAAGTTTTTAAAACGAAAAAATCAAAAATTTTAGTTCGCGGTCCATGTTTCGTGTCAAACAAATATGGTGGCAGTAGGGTAAGCAAAGGAGCTTCCGACAACCAGTTCTTCGGACTGAACAAAAAATCCCAGATATGAGAGGGTATTTTTTGGTAAAAATCATAAAATTTAGAAGAAAAACGCTCAAAAAATCAAAACATTTGACTTTACCGAGGCCGATGTTTTGTCAAAAAAATATATAAATAACTGCCACTAATGCAGGGGAATTTCACTACCCGTTATCTCCATAGAACACAGATCTTCAGGTTTGAGAGGTTTATTTTCGAGAAAACGAAAAAAGAAAATCGCTCAAACAAAACCCCCACAGACTTTTTCGAAGGCTGAAGACAAAGGGGCAAAGCAAAAAGAGACCAGGGGAGTATGCAGGCACACAACGGTGTAGACAGACTTTCTATAGAAACCTTTGGTTTGAAAATTGGCCGAGATGTTTTTGAGATGAAATTGAATTTTTTGCAAAAGATAAAATTTTCCAAAGCGTCTCAAAAAAGTTTAAAAAAAAAAATCCCATGCTTTTCATCAAACAAGAATCCCAATCAAAACGCCAAGCAAAGCATTTACAAGTCAATTAAGCAACCGAAAAAAAAACTTCCGAAGTGGAAACAAGGCACCAGATGATCCGAAAAAAAAACTGTTTTGTGATAAAAACATCAAATAAAAGTGTGGAGTCTACCTGAAAATACCCAGTAGAAATTTCAATTTCTAAGAAATTGGAGCATGGCAGCATCGTTATAGATTCAACTGATTTTGTTATACAAGAAAAAATAAACGAAATGTCGAAAAAATCTACCAAATTAAGGCTAGTTTTGAACCAAAAGCATGCCAAGATATTAAAATGTAAAATAGCATTGGAAGATAAATTGCCCAGCGGTAAGAAAACCGAAAAAGCCTTGGGCAGAAACCCTTTGAGCCAAAATAATTAATAAGACTTAAGACTTAATAGCAGGACCTCTGTAGCTAAACCTGCTCCTGAAAAAGGACGTTTATCTAACAAAAAAACAGCTTGGATGAATCGGAGCTTAGCTGGTTGTAAGGATGACTAGGTGGATCAATAGATGTTTGAACCATTAGCTGGTTGATTGAAAGGATGGACTCAAGGCACGGCGGATAGCTAGATGGACGCATGGATGGCGTCTAGTGATGGCTGGACGGCTGAATCGATGAGAGGATGAAGGAATAGCTAGATGGATGGATGACTGGTTGTTTGCAAGGCTAGATGGACTGAAGTCAGGATGGATCGATGACTGGTTCGTTGAAAAGCTACATCGATTGATGGCTGTCTGGATGGATAGCTAGATGAATGAATGGCTAGCTGAATGAATGGGTGGCGGGATAGAGAAATGACAGATTGGATGAATGGCCAGGTGCACGGATGGCTGAACGGATGGGTTGTTGACTGGAGAGATGGCTAGTTGGATTGATGGCTAGAACGACAAAGGACGACTGCATGGATGCCTGTTGAGATGCATGAATAGCTAGGTGGATGGATTGCGAGATCGATGATGAACGGCTGGAGAGAGCACTGGCTGAATCATCATGGACTGCCGAATGGTTGGTTGCTAGCTGAGAGGGGTGGATCGTTGGATGAATGAATAGATGGCAGGAGTGATGGAGGTCTATATTGATAGATGGAAGAGTCAACAGGACGGATGGATGGCTGGTTAGATGGATGACTAGATATATGTGAGGATGGCTACAGGGATGAGCCGATTAATGAAGACTGGCCTGATCTATTACTTAAAAAACATTAAAAAACAAAAAACGGTATACCACGGTACCTAAAAAATAGACTTTATGTGTAGGCCAAATTTGCATCCCCTGGGACAATCGTGAAGCACCCCACCTTTAGTGGAAATAATTTCAAACTGGTTGAAACTAAAAGCGCCCGTTACATCATGTATAGATGGTTGAATCCAACTTTTTCATCAACTACAATTCGCTGCCTTCCTCCTCGCTTCCCATGACGTCATTACTGATAGAGCCTTACAATTGGACCTTTCAGCAGGCCTAGCATTCATTACTGGAAAGTCGAAAAAACCTTACGCATTGCAATGTAAGATAAAGCTTGAACGTGCAAAAACTATTTCGTTAACGTACAAAATTGAAAAGGCTTAAGCATGGGGAGATAGCTGCCACACGCTTTTAAAGAAGTATAGGTGAAAAGTTAATGAGTCCCTAAAAACACTCGAAAAACTGTATTACCTTGTCGAATGAAACAATACGAGGCCACTAAGCAGATATAAAATAGGACAAAACCGATCAAGCCAAAACACAGTGAAAAAACAGCCGAAAAAATCCAATAAGCTCAAAAAAAATTATTCAAAAAAGTTAAACCTATTAAGAATTTATCAAGTTCCCTGGCCCTCAAAACAAAATCACTAACACACGAGCTTTTTTCGCTCGTCGAACGACTCAATATGAGGCCAATAAGCCGATATAATATAGGCCAAAACCAATCAAGCTAAAAAACAAAAAAAAACTGAACAGCCGAAAAAAAAGTTCATCAAAAACTAACTTAAATTTCAATAAAAGTTTTAAGCATTTTAAGCTATTCATAGGTGAGCATGAAAATGTGTTTCATCTGAAATTACTGTTTTGAAATAATATTATTTGCTGGATACTAGGTCACTAAGCAGATAAGAAAGCGGTCAAAATCATTTGGGCAGAAACCAAAATTTCGAGCGAAAAAAAATTGAAAGCATGCGAAGTCAACGTTAAGAAAATTACAAACAGCAGTATCACAGAATTTTTTCTAAGCAGATTATTTCCTTTTGGAAAAACGGGTCATGTCAGACTGGAGCCCAAGATCTTTGCCGTCCGAGGCGCATTCTTTCTCCCAGGCCAAGTGAGCCGGAGGCGCAAACAAATTCGAATTCTTATGAACTGAACCTAAAAATAACAATTGTAATATTGACCATTCTGTGAACAAATTTATTTACGGGAAAAAAGTCTAATGCCCGATTACAATTCCCTTGCTTATCACGAGGGTAATAAAACAACAAAAATTAGTAGAAAAAAAACATTAGGAATCAAGCCGACAGAATTGAAGCCGAACGATGTGCCGAAAACGTACCAAAAAATTTCGATTCCTCCAAAAACTCATGTGCCAAAAACTCTTAACATCAAAAGTAAAAGCCGAGTGGGAACTGTACGCAGCTTATAAGTTACCACGTGATTAAGCATCCATGCACTTTTTACCATTTGACTATCCTGTGAACGAAGTAATTGACGGGAAAAAAATTAAGACCCCACTACAATACCCTTGCTTATCGCAAGAGTAATTAAGCATTTTCATTGCAAACACATCAGTCTCGAAGGCAAAAACTCAGGAAACATTTTACACCTTGATCGAATATTTAAAAACAACACCGAAAAAGGTCATCTAATTTTACTTTTTAGATTGGCTACAGCATTAAATTAAGCCAAAATTACCAAAAGTAGTCATCTAAGATTGGCTACAGCATTAAATTAAGCAAAAATTACCAAAAGTAGTAGTGAACTCGACGGTATTTTATATTTTTACACAGTGGCGAAGCTGGGCTTTGCAAACACTAGCGAGATTACGACAAAAAGCAGCTCTTTGAAGTGCAAAATATTAAGTAAAAATAAGCCTCGAAGTAGTAAAATTAGGCTGGGTCTTGGATTCGTTCTGCGACCTAGAGATTCTAAGTCTCACGCACTAACCCCTCAGTCACGGACGCTTTATAAATAACAAACACTAACCACAAACATAGCAGTAAACAGATGCTATGAAATTTCCAGTGCTACAGAAGGTGACTATAGCTAAAGGCCCACCTCCAATTTAATGAAAAGTTTATTTGCCAGTTAGATTGGAAAAATGAAACTTCGTAGTAATACCCTAACGCTGACAAGTGTCAAAACGGGAGAATTAGGGAAATTTTTATTTAGCTGTGAACCTGAGCAAGATTGGAAAAGTAATGAACGGAAGTAAACAGAAAAATAACTTGTTTTTTTGAAAAAAATACGGACTTCGAATTTCGAAAAATATATGGCCTTCAAGCTCTTTTAATTTCTAGAACAATTTATGACAGGCGCTTTTTGATAACATCAACCCTGGTTAAGAAAACTAGAGCAATAGGTTAACTTTTCATTCCGCTGGAAATCTAAAAATCAATTCCACTTTCAAGTTTTTTCGAGCCATTTCCTTGTTCGTCTTTGGAGAGTGCTAGGTACGATACTTTCAGCAGATGAATTTCAATTGAACTCAAAAAGAGCATATTTACTTAAAAGCATTCATAAATGCATTAATATGCGTGAATGCACATCTGTCGTTATTAGAGCATTTTAAAACTTTTTCATGAAAAAGAAAACAAAAGAATCACCAAGACATATTTAAGTCTTCAATACGTTCATTACTCTTTAAAAAATCATTTTTGAAGCTAAATGTCGATGGCGTTTTCCGTAACTTTACCGTTTTGCTGTTCGTTTGTGGAGTTTGCCGTCCTTTTAACAAAGAAATCGAAATGAAATCAAGTCACACCGCGAAAAAACACATGATTCTGAACTAATTTCCAGATTTTTCCTGAAAAAAAAACGAAAATATCATCACGACCTAGATAAGTCTGAACTACAACAGTCAATGAAAAAACTTTCGATAACAATTTTATTCCATTTTAGATTTTTAAAATTAAAAAAAAAACGTACAAAAACTTGTTTCTTTAATCATGTTAACCCTGCATTTGCAATTTATTGTTCAAAATCACGCTTAGAAAATGGAGTAGTTGTCAGAATTTTGCATCATAACTGCTTTTATGTTCTACAGAATACTTTTTATATCGTGAAAAGATCGTGAATTATAGCAAGTGGCTTGTGTAACTACTGATTAGTTTACTTTGTTTTTTGTCGAACATGCTTAGCTCAAAACAATTGCGTCTGAATACTTAAATTAAGCTTCGTTGTGATGTTGTAAATTAAAATGAAAGTATCGCATATTCAAGCCTTCACACCCAAATATGAGTAGCACCTTCAACAATCACCAGTTCAGATTCAGACGAGGTCCATTCATCAGGTTACCTAATACGAACAACTGTCAACTGACGTCACAATTCTATTACACAGTTCAAACTGATGTTGGCCCGCTCTTGTTCTCTGTTAGCCCCATACCACATCACATCCTGTCGAAGTAGTCATCCAACTTCGGCTGTTCCTCCTTCAACCCCCTTCGCTTCCTGATCTTCATCATGATTTTGTAGGCCTGGTTGTTATCGTAGAACTGTTTGACCTTGGCCGGGTCCTTCATGTCTTGGGGATGCACCACAAGAGGGTCGTAGTTCATCACCTGCCAGTGGTCAAATACACACTGGGGGAACGCTTGTCCGCCGGTCGCTTTCCTCAAATCTCCAGTGAATCCTACATAAAAGACATTTTGTGTGAAAGTCGTCGCGCTTTAGTCTGCAAGATTTTTATATATAATATTTTTGAAAGCATTAGTTGTACTTTGGTGGCAATAGTATGAAAATACTTGAGAATAATACCACGCACCTTAAGATCAGAAAACAAAATCATAGCCAACAAACAGTTGGAAAAAATTAATGAACCTAAGGAAACAGAAAAACGATTTTCATAAAATCACAACTACCGAAATTCAAGGAGAAAAATAGATGCCCTTAAAGCTATTAAATGTGTAAAACAATTTACGACTGGTACTTTTTCGATAAAATTGACCAGGGGCGGATCTAGGATTTTCTCGAGGGGGGGGGGGCGGATTTTCAAAAAATTTTGACCTTTTTTTTAGGTCGACCAAATTGATTTTTCGAGCTCTCCCAAAGCACGGTTTTGTCCCAATTTTGGCCAAATTTTTTGCGCGGCAGGCAAAATTTTAAAAAAACAGGCCAAAAAAGGCGTTTTGAAAATTTTGACCGAAAAATTGCGTTTTTTCGGCGCGCGGTCTTCCCTCGGTCGGCCAAAAATGGATTTATTAAAAAGTATCAAAGGGGAGACCCTTTGGGTCGGCAGGGGGTCGAATACCTGAGGGGGCGTGTCCCCCCTCCGCCCCTAAATCCTCCCCTGAAATTGACCTAATTTGAGAAAACGATCAGAAGGAAAAAATTATCGCTGAGAAATCTGAAAATCTAAATTCCACTTTCGAAACTAAAAGTCGGTCACGTTTTTCGGTATCATTTTTGCTGCTCGATAGTGGAGTTTGCCTTCCTTTTAACAAACTTAAGAAATCAAAACTAAATCCCCGAAAAATTTGAGCATGAACAAATTAAGACTTTTCCTGAAAAAAATCATCGCGACCTATATAGAGTCTGAACTACGTTCATCGACTCTTAATGCCTGCTTTCAAATTACCGAATGATTCCAGCACAGGCAGATGGGCCTTGACTTGGTACTGTGGTGTGCCTGTGATCGGATTCTGCTCGAAGATGTTTCCCCTCCTGGCATTCATAGCGCTGCTCACTCCAGACAACACCTCTCCTGGGCACTGGATCTCAACCAGGTACACTGGCTCCAGAAATCTGGGCTCTGCCATCATCTGCGATGCATAGAGCACCCTCCTGGCTGTGGGAATGATCTGACCACCTCCTCTGTGGATGGCATCCGTGTGCAATGTTACGTCGTTAATTCTCCACCTGATACCTCTGCAGTTTTCGTTGGCAATCACGCCCTACAAAATTCACGATGAAACTAACAAAATAAATATAGCCAAAAGACAGTCTTTTATCAACAACACTATTTAGATACAACTATCCCATTCAAGAACAGAGTTAATAAAAAATTAAAATGCACTTTCCATCTTCTTCGCGACGTTTCCCTTAATTGGAGAGCGTAGTTTGTCTTCCTTTTAGAGACCGAATTTTATTTGAACTTAAAAACAATTAAACAGCAAAAAACTTATCAATCATAACGATTTGTAAAAACAGTCTACAGTACAATCGCTGACACTTCGAATTTAAACATTGAAACCTATATCAAATCTCAAAGCAAAATCGAATTAAATTAAAAAACATGACAACCAAGACAATTAAATGTAATATTAGAATAGAAAGACTCCAAACACCCGCCCATATAGATCAAACATTTTTACTAATCAAACCACGCAATATGATGCCACTAAGCAGAAATAAAGTCCGAAGTATTTCAAGCTGAAAACCCAAGAGATAGTTGAAGGAGAATCAATGAACGCAAGAAAATGGGAAAATTACTTTTTTGAAACTCAAAAAAGTAGACGCACTTAAAGCTCTTTGAACTTATAGAGCAATTTTTAAAACACTTTTTTGATAAAACTAACCCGATATGAGAAAACTAGATTAATATGTAATGATTATTAAAATCTATTTCCGAAATAAGAAGTCGATCGGGTATTGTGTGACCTTTAAACTTTTGCTGTTGGATAATGGAGTTCGCATTCCTTTAAACAAAAGACATGAATTGAACTTAAAATAAACCATAACTCAAATCAAGAAAAAGTAACATGACAACCAAGACAATTAAATGTAATATTAGAATAGAAAGACTTACGTTGCCTTTTCAATGTTGCTCAGTGTACATTAAAAAATTCATCCACTCACCAAAAAATTTTTTTTTGTTTTTTTATCATTTTAGGAGATAATTGTTGTCGATCATGTCTAGTTTACTAATTTTCTTTACGATCGCATAGTTCTCGACTCAGACCGCCCATTTAAAACGACAGTTATTTTAAAAAACCGCGATTTAATTTTTCTGAAAAAAATCAAGCCGTTGAAATGGTTAGAGCAAGTTTGTCTTGCTATGAATCATCAAACCTAGCATGATTTCATGGTTTTTCAACAAGACAATGCAAGACCCCATACTGCCAACGTATATTCGGTCTTTCAGGGAAAACAATACTATAAAATGCTTTTTCCAGCTAACAGTCCAGACCTGAACCAAATCGAGCATATTGGGAAATATATGAACCGAAAAACACGGGCAAACAATCCTCAATATCTTGGAGAATTGGCTTATTCTATTGCTGATGTTTGGGTGAATGCACTTCAAGGCTTACTGCAAACTATATTTGTTCAATGCAAAGACGCATAAGATTGTATTCATGCAAAAGGACGCACAGTACCAATGGGTGAAAAAAATAGTTCACTTAAATATGTATTTGCTAAAAGAGTTTTCTTACGTTGCCTTTTCAATGTTGCTCAGTGTACATTAAAAAATTCATCCACTCACCAAAAAAAAATTTTTTTGTTTTTTTATCATTTTAGGAGATGATTGTTGTCGATCATGTCTAGTTTACTAATTTTCTTTACGATCGCATAGTTCTCGACTCAGACCGCCCATTTAAAACGACAGTAATTAGAAAAAAAAGAAAAAATCGATTGAAAAACAAAATTAAATAAAGCAGAGAAGAGATGCTATGGAATTTCGAATGCTACAGATCGTTATTGTAGCAAAAGTACCACCAAATAATAAACAATTTGCCACCAAATAATGAATTTGCGATTTTGGTTAGAAAGTATTGTAACAAATTCAACAAAATTTAAATAGCAAGCAAATAATTTAGCGCTGGAGAGGATAGCTAAAAGGCATATGAAATGCCTACTGATAGGCTACCCTTAAACAAAAATACAGTAAACTTTAATATCAAACATCATAAAAATTTGAACAAAAACAAATTCTTCAGTGAAAATCTATTTATCGAACATAAACATTCTCTAAATAAGTTACAGCTGCTGATACTGCCATGATATATAGTATATTGCAGACCTAGATACTAACAGAAAACAGTAAAATACATACCAAGTACCGAAAAGCAAAAAAAAATTTTCTCCATTTCTTTTTAACAGTAGGAACCAGCATTGCCTAGAAACTCTAAGGATTCAATCTCGCAGCTCTAACTTTAACATCAAAGCGCGAAATCATTTCAAGAAAATAAGTGGAAATTTAATTAAAGAACATAAAAAGAAAGTTCGCACTAATAAACTAACGCTCGCAATTTCGTGATGTAATAAAAATAAACTATTATAAGCATGCACTCAAAAAATTTCAACTTTTTTTCGGCACTGAGAAAAAATTTTGAGCCGCTTTTGTCGTTCGAATAACAACTGAAAGGGCTTTAATATGATACATCACTCGGCCGATTCCGATGACTATTTGTGGTAAGTGATTTATATATAATTTTGCGTGGATAAAAAAGACATTAAAAACACCCGAATACAACGTTCCTCCCCATTTTCATGATCAGAATAAAAACTAAAATTATGGTGAAATCAGAGGTGATAAAACACAGCCAAACAAAAAACGGAAATTTACAATGCAGGCATGCTACAAATCTATGGGCTGACGTTTTTGTAGCAAAAGTACCACCAAATAATGAACAATTTGCCACCAAATAATGAATTTGCGAGTTTGGTTAGAAAGTATTGTAACACATTCAACAAAAATTAAATAGCAAGCAAATAATTTAGCGCTGGAGAGGATAGCTAAAAGACATATGAAATGCCAACTGATAGGCTACCCTTAAACAAAAACAGTAAACTTAAATATCAAACAAAAATTTGAACAAAAACAAATTCTTCAGTGAAAATCTATTTATCGAACATAAACAATTCTCTAAATAAGTTACAGCTGCTGATACTGCCATATATAATATATTGCCGACCTAGATACTAACCGAAAACACACAGGAAAATATATACCAAGAAGTACCGAAAAGCAAAAAAAAATTTTTTTCTCTATTTCTTTTTGACACTAGGAACCAGCATTGCCTAGAAACTCTTAGGATTCAATCTCGCAGCTCTATCTTTAATATCAAAGCGCGAAATGATTTCAAGAAAATAAGTGGAAATTTAATAAAAAAACATTAAAAGAAAGAAAGTTCGCACTAATAAACTAACGCTCGCAATTTCGTGATGTAATAAAAATAAACTATTATAAGCATGCACGCAAAAAATTTCTTCGGCACTGAGAAAAAATTTTTAACCGTTTTTTTGTCGTTCGAATAACAACTGAAAGGGCTTTAATATGATACATCACTCGGCCCATTCCGATGACTATTTGTGGTAAGTGATTTATATATAATTTTGCGTGGATAAAAAAAGACATTAAAAACACCCGAATACAACGTTCCTCCCCATTTTCATGATCGGAATAAAAACTAAAATTATGCTGAAATCAGAGGTGATAAAACACAGCAAAACAAAAAATGGAAATTTACAATGCAGGCATGCTACAAATCTATGGGCTGACGTTATTGTAGCAAAAGTACCACCAAATACTGAACAATTTGCCACCAAATAATGAATTTGCGATTTTGGTTAGAAATAATTGTAACAAATTCAACAAAATTTAAATAGCAAGCAAATAAATTAGCGCTGGAGAGGATAGCTAAAAGGCATATGAAATGCCTACTGATAGGCTACCCTTAAACAAAAATACAGTAACTTAGATATCAAACATCATAAAAATTTGAACAAAAACAAATTCTTCAGTGAAAATCTATTTATCGAACATAAACATTCTCTAAATAAGTTACAGCTGCTGATACTGCCATGATATATAGTATATTGCAGACCTAGATACTGACAGAAAACAGTAAAATACATACCAAGAAGTACCGAAAAGCAAAAAGAAAAATTTCTCCATTTCTTTTTAACAGTAGGAACCAGCATTGCCTAGAAACTCTAAGGATTCAATCTCGCAGCTCTAACTTTAACATCAAAGCGCGAAATCATTTCAAGAAAATAAGTGGAAATTTAATTAAAAAACATAAAAAGAAAGTTCGCACTAATAAACTAACGCTAGCAATTTCGTGATGTAATTAAAATTAAACTATTATAAGCATGCACTCAAAAAATTTCAACTTTTTTTCGGCACTGAGAAAAAATTTTGAGCCACTTTTTGTCGTTCGAATAACAACTGAAAGGGCTTTAATATGATACATCACTCGGCCGATTCCGATGACTATTTGTGGTAAGTGATTTATATATAATTTTGCATGGATAAAAAAGACATTAAAAACACCCGAATACAACGTTCCTCCCCATTTTCATGATCAGAATAAAAACTAAAATTATGGTGAAATCAGAGGTGACAAAATACAGCAAAACAAAAAACGGAAATTTACAATGCAGGCATGCTACAAATCTATGGGCTGACGTTTTTGTAGCAAAAGTACCACCAAATAATGAACAATTTGCCACCAAATAATGAATTTGCGAGTTTGAATAGAAAGTATTGTAACACATTCAAGAAAAATTAAATAGCAAGCAAATAATTTAGCGCTGGAGAGGATAGCTAAAAGACATATGAAATGCCAACTGATAGGCTACTCTTAAACAAAAACAGTAAACTTAAATATCAAACAAAAATTTGAACAAAAACAAATTCTTCAGTGAAAATCTATTTATCGAACATAAACAATTCTCTAAATAAGTTACAGCTGCTGATACTGCCATATATAATATATTGCCGACCTAGATACTAACCGAAAACACACAGGAAAATATATACCAAGAAGTACCGAAAAGCAAAAAAAAATTTTTTTTCTCTATTTCTTTTTGACACTAGGAACCAGCATTGCCTAGAAACTCTTAGGATTCAATCTCGCAGCTCTATCTTTAATATCAAAGCGCGAAATCATTTCAAGAAAATAAGTGGAAATTTAATTAAAAAAACATAAAAAGAAAGAAAGTTCGCACTAATAAACTAACGCTCGCAATTTCGTGATGTAATAAAAATAAACTATTATAAGCATGCACGCAAAAAATTTCTTCGGCACTGAGAAAAAATTTTTAACCGTTTTTTTTGTCGTTCGAATAACAACTGAAAGGGCTTTAATATGATACAACACTCGGCCCATTCCGATGACTATTTGTGGTAAGTGATTTATATATAATTTTGCGTGGATAAAAAAAGACATTAAAAACACCCGAATACAACGTTCCTCCCCATTTTCATGATCGGAATAAAAACTAAAATTATGCTGAAATCAGAGGTGATAAAACACAGCAAAACAAAAAACGGAAATTTACAATGCAGGCATGCTACAAATCTATGGGCTGATGTTATTGTAGCAAAAGTACCACCAAATACTGAACAATTTGCCACCAAATAATGAATTTGCGAGTTTGGTTAGAAAGTATTGTAACAAATTCAACAGAATTTAAATAGCAAGCAAATATTTTAGCGCTCGAGAGGATAGCTAAAAGGCATATGAAATGCCTACTGATAGGCTACCCTTAAACAAAAATACAGTAAACTTAAATATCAAACATAAAAATTTGAAAAACAAATTCTTCAGTGAAAATCTATTTATCGAACATAAACAATTCTCTAAATAAGTTACAGCTGCTGATACTGCCATGATATATAGTATATTGCAGACCTAGATACTAACCGAACACACACAGGAAAATACATACCAAGAAGTACCGAAAAGCAAAAAGAAAATTATTTTTCTCCATTTCTTTTTAACACTAGGAACCAGCATTGCCTAGAAACTCTAAGGATTGAATCTCGCAGCTCTAACTTTAACATCAAAGCGCGAAATCATTTCAAGAAAAAAAGTGGAAATTTAATTAAAAAACATAAAAAGAAAGAAAGTTCGCACTAATAAACTAACGCTCGCAATTTGTGATGTAATAAAATTAAACTATTATAAGCATGCACGCAAAAAATTTCTTCGGAACTGAGAAAAAACTTTTAACCGTTTTTTTTGTCGTTCGAATAACAACTGAAAGGGCTTTAATATGATACATCACTCGGCCCATTCCGATGACTATTTGTGGTAAGTGATTTATATATAATTTTTCGTGGATAAAAAAAGACATTAAAAACACCCGAATACAACGTTCCTCCCCATTTTCATGATCGGAATAAAAACTAAAATTATGCTGAAATCAGAGGTGATAAAACACAGCAAAACAAAAAAAGGAAATTTACAATGCAGGCATGCTACAAATCTATGGGCTGACGTTTTTGTAGCAAAAGTACCACCAAATACTGAACAATTTGCCACCAAATAATGAATTTGCGATTTTGGTTAGAAATAATTGTAACAAATTCAACAAAATTTAAATAGCAAGCAAATAATTTAGCGCTGGAGAGGATAGCTAAAAGGCATATGAAATGCCTACTGATAGGCTACCCTTAAACAAAAAATACAGTAAACTTAAATATCAAACATAAAAACTTGAACAAAAACAAATTCTTCAGTGAAAATCTATTTATCGAACATAAACAATTCTCTAAATAAGTTACAGCTGCTGATACTGCCATGATATATAGTCAATTGCAGACCTAGATACTAACCGAACACACACAGGAAAAAACATACCAAGAAGTACCGAAAAAAAAAATTTTTTTTTCTCCATTTCTTTTTAACACTAGGAACCAGCATTGCCTAGAAACTCTAAGGATTGAATCTCGCAGCTCTAACTTTAACATCAAAGCGCGAAATCATTTCAAGAAAAAAAGTGGAAATTTAATTAAAAAACATAAAAAGAAAGAAAGTTCGCACTAATAAACTAACGCTCGCAATTTGTGATGTAATAAAATTAAACTATTATAAGCATGCACGCAAAAAATTTCTTCGGCACTGAGAAAAAACTTTTAACCGTTTTTTTTTGTCGTTCGAATAACAACTGAAAGGGCTTTAATATGATACATCACTCGGCCCATTCCGATGACTATTTGTGCTAAGTGATTTATATATAATTTTTCGTTGATAAAAAAAGACATTAAAAACACCCGAATACAACGTTCCTCCCCATTTTCATGATCGGAATAAAAACTAAAATTATGCTGAAATCAGAGGTGATAAAACACAGCAAAACAAAAAAAGGAAATTTACAATGCAGGCATGCTACAAATCTATGGGCTGACGTTTTTGTAGCAAAAGTACCACCAAATACTGAACAATTTGCCACCAAAAAATGAATTTGCGATTTTGGTCAGAAATAATTGTAACAAATTCAACAAAATTTAAATAGCAAGCAAATAATTTAGCGCTGGAGAGGATAGCTAAAAGGCATATGAAATGCCTACTGATAGGCTACCCTTAAACAAAAAATACAGTAAACTTAAATATCAAACATAAAAATTTGAACAAAAACAAATTCTTCAGTGAAAATCTATTTATCGAACATAAACAATTCTCTAAATAAGTTACAGCTGCTGATACTGCCATGATATATAGTATATTGCAGACCTAGATACTAACCGAACACACACAGGAAAAAACATACCAAGAAGTACCGAAAAGAAAAAAAAAATTTTTTTCTCCATTTCTTTTTAACACTAGGAACCAGCATTGCCTAGAAACTCTAAGGATTGAATCTCGCAGCTCTAACTTTAACATCAAAGCGCGAAATCATTTCAAGAAAAAAAGTGGAAATTTAATTAAAAAACATGAAAAGAAAGAAAGTTCGCATTAATAAACTAACGCTCGCAATTTCGTGATGTAATAAAAATAAACTATTATAAGCATGCACGCAAAAAATTTCTTCGGCACTGAAAAAAAATTTTTAACCGTTTTTTTTGTCGTTCGAATAACAACTGAAAGGGCTTTAATATGATACATCACTCGGCCCATTCCGATGACTATTTGTGGTAAGTGATTTATATATAATTTTGCGTGGATAAAAAAAGACATTAAAAACACCCGAATACAACGTTCCTCCCCATTTTCATGATCGGAATAAAAACTAAAATTATGCTGAAATCAGAGGTGATAAAACACAGCAAAACAAAAAACGGAAATTTACAATGCAGGCATGCTACAAATCTATGGGCTGACGTTATTGCAGCAAAAGTACCACCAAATACTGAACAATTTGCCACCAAATAATGAATTTGCGAGTTTGGTTAGAAAGTATTGAAACAAATTCAACAAAATTTAAATAGCAAGCAAATAATTTAGCGCTGGAGAGGATAGCTAAAAGGCATATGAAATGCCTACTGATAGGCTACCCTTAAACAAAAATACAGCAAACTTAAATATCACACATAAAAATTTAAACAAATAAAAAACTCTTCAGTGAAAATCTATTTATCGAACATAAGCAATTCTCTAAATAAGTTACAGCTGCTGATACTGCCATGATATATAGTATATTGCAGACCTAGATACTAACCGAACACACACAGGAAAATACATACCAAGAAGTACCGAAAAGAAAAAAAAAATTTTTTTTCTCCATTTCTTTTTAACACTAGGAACCAGCATTGCCTAGAAACTCTAAGGATTGAATCTCGCAGCTCTAACTTTAACATCAAAGCGCGAAATCATTTCAAGAAAATAAGTGGAAATTTAATTAAAAATCATAAAAAGAAAGAAAGTTCGCACTAATAAACTAACGCTCGCAATTTCGTGATGTAATAAAAATAAACTATTATAAGCATGCACGCAAAAAATTTCTTCGTCACTGAGAAAAATTTTTAACCGTTTTTTTTGTCGTTCGAATAACAACTGAAAGGGCTTTAATATGATACATCACTCGGCCCATTCCGATGACTATTTGTGGTAAGTGATTTATATATAATTTTGCGTGGATAAAAAAAGACATTAAAAACACCCGAATACAACGTTCCTCCCCATTTTCATTATCGGAATAAAAACTAAAATTATGCTGAAATCAGAGGTGATAAAACACAGCAAAACAAAAAACGGAAATTTACAATGCAGGCATGCTACAAATCTATGGGCTGACGTTATTGTAGCAAAAGTACCACCAAATACTGAACAATTTGCCACCAAATAATGAATTTGCGAGTTTGGTTAGAAAGTATTGTAACAAATTCAACAAAATTTAAATAGCAAGCAAATAATTTAGCGCTGGAGAGGATAGCTAAAAGGCATATGAAATGCCTACTGATAGGCTACCCTTAAACAAAAAATACAGTAAACTTAAATATCAAACATAAAAATTTGAACAAAAACAAACTCTTCAGTGAAAATCTATTTATCGAACATAAATAATTCTCTAAATAAGTTACAGCTGCTGATACTGCCATGATATATAGTATATTGCAGACCTAGATACTAACCGAACACACAGGAAAATACATACCAAGAAGTACCGAAAAGCAAAAAAAAAATTTTTTTTCTCCATTTCTTTTTAACACTAGGAACCAGCATTGCCTAGAAACTCTAAGGATTGAATCTCGCAGCTCTAACTTTAACATCAAAGCGCGAAATCATTTCAAGAAAATAAGTGGAAATTTAATTAAAACATAAAAAGAAAGAAAGTTCGCACTAATAAACTAACGCTCGCAATTTCGTGATGTAATAAAAATAAACTATTATAAGCCTGCACGCAAAAAATTTCTTCGGCACTGAGAAAAAATTTTTAACCGTTTTTTTTGTCGTTCGAATAACAACTGAAAGGGCTTTAATATGATACATCACTCGGCCCATTCCGATGACTCTTTGTGGTAAGTGATTTATATATAATTTTGCGTGGATAAAAAAGACATTAAAAACACCCGAATACAACGTTCCTCCCCATTTTCATGATCGGAATAAAAACTAAAGTTATGCTGAAATCAGAGGTGATAAAACACAGCAAAACAAAAAACGGAAATTTACAATGCAGGCATGCTACAAATCTATGGGCTGACGTTATTGTAGCAAAAGTACCACCAAATAATGAACAATTTGCCACCAAATAATGAATTTGCGATTTTGGTCAGAAATAATTGTAACAAATTCAACAAAATTTAAATAGCAAGCAAATAATTTACATACCAAGAAGTACCGAAAAGCAAAAAAAAAATTTTTTTTATCCATTTCTTTTTAACACTAGGAACCAGCATTGCCTAGAAACTCTAAGGATTGAATCTCGCAGCTCTAACTTTAACATCAAAGCGCGAAATCATTTCAAGAAAATAATTGGAAATTTATTTAAAAAAACATAAAAAGAAAGTTCGCACTAATAAACTAACGCTCGCAATTTCGTGATGTAATAAAAATAAACTATTATAAGCATGAACGCAAAAAATTTCACTTTTTTTCCGGGACTGAGAAAAAATTTTTAATCGTTTTTTGGTCGTTTGAATAACAACTGAAAGGGCTTTTATATGATACATCACTCGGCCCATTCCGATGACTATTTGTGGTAACTGATTTATAAATAGTTTTGCATGGATAAAAAATAGACATTAAAATCACCCGAATACAACGTTAAAAACACCCGAATACAACGTTCCTCCCCATTTTCATGATCGGAATAAAAACTAAAATTATGCTGAAATCAGAGGTGATAAAACACAGCAAAACAAAAAACGGAAATTTACAATGCAGGCATGCTACAAATCTATGGGCTGACGTTATTGTAGCAAAAGTACCACCAAATACTGAACAATTTGCCACCAAATAATGAATTTGCGAGTTTGGTTACAAAGTATTGTAACAAATTCAACAAAATTTAAATAGCAAGCAAATAATTTAGCGCTGGAGAGGATAGCTAAAAGGCATATGAAATGCCTACTGATAGGCTACCCTTAAACAAAAAATACAGTAAACTTAAAAATCAAACATAAAAATTTGAACAAAAACAAATTCTTCAGTGAAAATCTATTTATCGAACATAAACAATTCTCTAAATAAGTTACAGCTGCTGATACTGCCATGATATATAGTATATTGCAGACCTAGATACTAACCGAACACACACAGGAAAATACATACCAAGAAGTACCGAAAAGAAAAAAAAAATTTTTTTTCTCCATTTCTTTTTAACACTAGGAACCAGCATTGCCTAGAAACTCTAAGGATTGAATCTCGCAGCTCTAACTTTAACATCAAAGCGCGAAATCATTTCAAGAAAATAAGTGGAAATTTAATTAAAAAAACATAAAAAGAAAGTTCGCACTAATAAACTAACGCTCGCAATTTCGTGATGTAATAAAAATAAACTATTTATAAGCATGAACGCAAAACATTTCACTTTTTTTTCGGCACTGAGAAAAAATTTTTAATCGTTTTTTGGTCGTTTGAATAACAACTGAAAGGGCTTTTATATGATACATCACTCGGCCCATTCCGATGACTATTTTTGGTTACTGATTTATATATAGTTTTGCATGGATAAAAAAAAGACATAAAAATCACCCGAATACAACGTTTAAAACACCCGAATACAACGTTCCTCCCCATTTTCATGATCGGAAGAAAAACTAAAATTATGCTGAAATCAGAGGTGATAAAACACAGCAAAACAAAAAACGGAAATTTACAATGCAGGCATGCTACAAATCTATGGGCTGACGTTATTGTAGCAAAAGTACCACCAAATACTGAACAATTTGCCACCAAATAATGAATTTGCGAGTTTGGTTAGAAAGTATTGTAACAAATTCAACAAAATTTAAATAGCAAGCAAATAATTTAGCGCTGGAGAGGATAGCTAAAAGGCATATGAAATGCCTACTGATAGGCTACCCTTAAACAAAAAATACAGTAAACATAAATATCAACCATAAAAATTTGAACAAAAACAAACTCTTCAGTGAAAATCTATTTATCGAACATAAACAATTCTCTAAATAAGTTACAGCTGCTGATACTGCCATGATATATAGTATATTGCAGACCTAGATACTAACCGAACACACACAGGAAAATACATACCAAGAAGTAACGAAAAGCAAAAAAAAAATTTTTTTTTCTCCATTTCTTTTTAACACTAGGAATCAGCATTGCCTAGAAACTCTAAGAATTGAATCTCGCAGCTCTAACTTTAACATCAAAACGCGAAATCATAAATAAGTGGAAATTTAATTTAAAAAAAATATAAAAAGAAAGTTCGCACTAATAAACTAACGCTCGCAATTTCGTGATGTAATAAAAATAAACTATTATAAGCATGAACGCAAAAAATTTCACTTTTTTTTCGGCACTGAGAAAAAAATTTTAATCGTTTTTTGGTCGTTTGAATAACAACTGAAAGGGCTTTTATATGATACATCACTCGGCCCATTCCGATGACTATTTATTTGTGGTAACTGATTTATATAGTTTTGCGTGGATAAAAAAAAGACATTAAAAACACCCGAATACAACGTTAAAAACACCCGAATACAACGTTCCTCCCCATTTTCATGATCGGAATAAAAACTAAAATTATGCTGAAATCAGAGGTGATAAAACACAGCAAAACAACAAACGGAAATTTACAATGCAGGCATGCTACAAATCTATGGGCTGATTAACTTACACATTAGCAGATGACCAACAATTTCATATTTTAAGTGAACAAAGTAAATTACGGGAAAAAAGTCTAGTACCCAGCAATACATTTGCTTACCGCAGGGCTTAAAACTGCATTTTTGGGTAGCCTTTAATGTTGAAAAATTTTGATCCAGATAGCATCACCAAGATAATCCATTAAAATCCTTACCTCTTTAGATGCCCATTGGAACCCAGAGACAAAACTGTCTTTGATTTCATGCAGGTACTGGACGGCTCTGGTGGCATCGCACAAGAAATTGGGTCCGTTGGTGTCAGGTCCAAAAGCCCAGATCTTTCTCAAGAGATCTGGTTCCCACTGTGCATCGAGGTACTCTTGCATCTTGTCTGTGTCTTTAACCAACGATTCGTAGATGAACTTAGCCCTCTCTTTAATTTCACCGTTTGCTGACACCTCTCCTGAATCGATCTTTTCAGCTAGGCCCTCAATGAACGGATCACAGGTCACGAACAATCTGTTGTGCTTGTTGGGTGACTTGCTCAACGCTGGTTTCTCACAGCAAGTCGTCACAGTCTCTCGGAAGGACACCACTGGGTCGCTCTTGATCAGAGGGACTCCAGCATGATCTTCCTCCAGATCCTTCAGACAGATCTCCAAATGAAGCTCTCCAGCTCCAGCAACAACGTGATCACCACTCTCTGGGATCTCGCACAGCACCATAGGATCAGACTTAGCCAATCGCTTCAGACCCTCCACAAGTTTCGGTAAGTCCTGAGGGTTTTTGCACTCAACTGCGACTCGAACGACAGGACTGACGCTAAATTTCATTACCTTCAAGTTGAATGCCTTTTCGTAAGTTGAAATGGTTCCCGACTTGACCAGGTACTGATCAACTCCCACAAGTCCACAAATATTTCCACATGGCACATCATCAATTGGCTCAACATATCGTCCCATCATCAGAATAGTTCTGTTAAACAAATACGATGTTACCTTCATCTTGGAAAATAATCTAATTAACTATATTGAACTTCGAAGACATTGGTATAAGATGGAAATTTACAGCTGATATTTCTCATACAGTAACTTTCTCACTACTAAATGCTACTACTAAATTTCTCACTACTAAATTTTTGTACCTCTGGATAGACTTCAGGAAGAGATCTGTCTTTGTTCCTGGTTTGTAGTTGGGTCCCATGATCCTGGCTTTGAGCCCTGTGGCGATCTTACCAGAAAAGACTCTTCCGAAGGCATAGAACCGTCCCTTATCAGTTGTGGGGACCATTTTTGAGATGTACATCATAAGTTCACCATCTGGGTCACAGTTCTTGATAGCTGTAGCGCAGGGGTCATCGAAAGGACCTTCGTACAACATCTCCATTCTGTACTTTTGGGCCTGAGCAGGTGAGGGGAGGTGGAACACGATCATCTCCAATAGAGTTTCTCCTGCTGGCAGCCATTTCCTCATGATCGTCTTCAGCAACTTCTTGCCCAGTTCTTCTTTTTCTTGGTTCACCAATTCCACATTAATAGTGGCCAACATCTTTTCCAGCAGATCTTTCTTGTCGTTCATTGCTGCGTCAAATACCTGAAATTCTAATCCATATCAACAATAAGTTGTTTCACCTTTTGAATTGCCCAATATTTTAAGGCTGAAACATATTCCCTGTGCCATTCCCACAAGTCTTCATAATAACAAGAAAAGCATATGCGGTTCAAGTAATACAGAATGCTCCAATCAGTAATATTTGCAAAAAAGCGTTTTTTGGCGAGGAAGGCGTGGTAAGCCGTTCAATTTAACTTCACGGTTGGATACAAAACCTTTCTATATACCAGTTTTAATTAGGCAAGTTAAACTACCGAAAACATACCCAAGGATAGTGTTCTATATTAATCAGATCTAGATAAATACTCAAGATCAAATGATGCTAAAATTTCAAATATTTTTGGGTTTCGATTTGACATATCACGGCCCCATCTGACAATTACTTTCATTTTGCGTGGCCAAAAAAGCACCGCAACCCTAAGTTCTTCCACGCCTTCAAAAATGCCCATGTAATTATTTTAAGTGTGCGTAATTTTTTAACCTTGTATATGGGGTCCAGAATAAACTGACAGAAAGCTCGTGGGCATTCTTCGCTTGGACTGTCGTTCTTCTTCCATTTTTTCTCGTCTTTGACAAAGCACCAGTTACCCCATAGTTTCGACATCAACTTCTTCGGGTCTTTACCGCCCATTTTCTTCGCCAACATGTCTGCAAACTGCTTCAGGGTGAATGCCCATCCGTGTAATCCTGAGCCGAAACCAACGGTTCCCTCGATGGGATTCACTTCCAGCGGTCCCATCTCTTTCACCTCGTCGCTTGTGTAGGTGGCCACGATCACGTTCACACTTTCGATAGTTTTCTGGAAGTTCTGGTAGAGGTCCTCTTGAGCCAACTGCAGCTCCAACAGAGCACGGTCCATCTTGTTCATGAATAGAACAGGCTTTATTCGCTCTGCGATAGCCTGTCGCAGCACTGTTTCGGTCTGGACGCACACACCTGAACATTATTCAATTTGGGTACTACACTCTTAATTGCAGTTAAAAAAACAGACCGTATTACTGCTTCGGCGAGCAGGAACATAATCAACACGAAGAACATAGCCAACAGAGATTAAAAAAAACTGGTGAACAAGAAAACTCAAGAGACCTACTGTTTTTTTTAAGATCGTTCAAGATAGTTTAAATTAACTGATCCATACTCTTCCATTTACAGGAATCGTTCATGATAATCTTTTGATTTTTGATCAATTTGTTTGATAAAACCAAACCACGATCTGAGAAAATTCGATCAAGAGATAGTGTTTAATCCCCTATAGTAATAATAATAATAATAATATAACAAAGGATTTAAGAATTTAATCCAAGGGTTCGTATAAAACGAAGTCATTGCAGTGTTCAAAGTTTAGTTTTCAGTTATTAGTGCAAGTTTCTTCAGGTCTCGAAGTGCACGCATCTGATTCGTTGTAGCGAGTTTTGAAAAAGTTCGTGTACACTCCTAGAAAACTGTTTTTGCATTCTGGGTCAAACAATTTGTCACATTTGAAGAATTCGTTGTACAGATTAGCAAGACGACATGCCCGAAACCAGAAATCCGACTCGTACTTCTTCAGATGCATTTGTTTGCAGACGAAATTTCGTGTCATTTGAGGTCTTTCATTTGAGGCCCACTTTCTAAAAGAGATCGCTTTCCGCTGCACACTTTCTGTGATTCCTAAGTCACCTTTTGATGGTTTCCAGATAGCTGAACCGTAGCACAGAATTGGCACAACGTAACAGATGTGTTTTTTCTGGTCGCGAAATTTGACTTTGAGAGATTCCTTTTGAGTACGAAGAGAGCGTTTAAGGCTTTTTCAGCCCTCTTTTTTGCGTGTTGCGTCCAAGAGCGTGTCGGTTATCAGGATGCCCAGATCTTTCATTACTTCAGTGGTTTCAAAGCTGTAATTGGGGAGTGCAATCGTAACTGATCCTTTGATACAGAGGACTTTGCTTTTCGTCAGGTTCATTGACATGCAGTTTTCCTCGCACCACCTTCAAAGCCTCCTAACATACATGTTGAGAGTTGAAGTGTTGTCTCCGACAATTTTGTAGTCGTCTGCATAACCAAATTTGGCGGACATGACACAGGACAGTAGATCATTTATTTAGACTAGGAAGAAAAGCGGACCGCGTATAGAGCCCTGGGGAACGCCGCTGAAGACTTTCAGCTCTCCGGAAATTGTGTCATTCAGCCTCACTGTTTGCTTCCTGGAGGATTCCGTTCGAGACTTTGTCAAATGCCTTTTGAAAGTCCAAGTAGAAGGTGTTCAGGTAGTTGCAGTTTGGCAAATCTAGGCAGCTAAATATCTCGTGTAGATACTATTAGGTTTGTTATCGTCGCTCGTTTAGGTCTAAAACCGAGTTGGTCTGGTGTAGATACTATTAGGTTTGTTATCGTCGATCGTTTAGGTCTAAAACTGTGTTGGTCTGGTGTTAGGGTTGGGTAGACAATTGGGACCAGTTTCTCAAAGATAAGTTTCTCACGCAGTTTTGACACTGCTGAGAGAGAGAGAGCAGGCTGATGGGCCTGTCATTTGATACGTCTTGTTTATCCCCGTCTTTGAAAATTGGTGCGATTTCGCTGATTTTCCATTTTGTTGGAAATATCGCTTTATTTGCAATCAAGTTGAACGGTAAGTGAAGTGATTTTGGTAGTGACTTTGAGAGGTTGTTCAGAAGAGCACTACCAACCTTGTCTGGTCCATTGGGATTATTTACGTCCAGCTCGTTTAGGGCATCTTCTATTTCATCGATAGTGAAATTGATACTGTTCAGAAGAACGTTATCTTGTCGTTCTGTTTTCCCAACGTTGGCGTTTCGTGTGAAAACTGATTGAAAATATATGTTAAACAATTCAATTTTTTGAGCGTCTCTATTGGCTATTTTTTGATCTAGGAAGATCTCTGAAGGGATCGTTCTAGACTTGGTGATCGATTTCAGATTTCGTTGAATTTCGCATATTGAAAAGCATTTCTTCGTGGAGATGCTGGTCATTTGAAGGGACAGTGTTAGCTCAGTTTGCAGATTTTCAACTTTGCCTTCGTTCGATGAGATAGGTTTTCGATGATTTATAGGCTAAAGAGTATTTAATTTCTTGATAAGGTTGAAGGAATCGCTTCCCACCCAAGGAACTAGTTCAGACCTGTGTTTTGTAGTGATTGGTAGTAGGTCCTGTAGTACTTTGTGTAACCACTCGTACCAATGATCGAGCATCAGCTCAACGTTGCTCAAACAATATGCTTGGAAGGGGTGTTGACGAATGAGTTCATTCATTTCTTACCAGTTTGCTTTCTTGTACGCGAAAATGCCAAAATCTAGTTTTTGTTTGATGGCTGGTGTCTTTTTATTAAAGGTCGGTAGTCAAATGAGACTTTGGCACGGAATGGCAAATGGTCGGAACTGAATGACTTCTCAGACGGTTGTCAAGTTTTACGCTGGTGACAAAATGCGGTTTGTTACTAAGGAGAACGTCTAGTGATTTTCCATCAGGTGTTTTTATTAGTAGTTGAAGTTTGACTCAAAAAGTTCGTCGAGGATTGACTGCTCATCTAGAGAAGTTGAGTCTTCGACAGCCAGTGTGTACATTTAAAATTTATATCTCCAACTATATACGAACAAATAGCACTTTGCTCAAATTGTTTACGCCTCAGGAATTTTAGGAGCTCGAGTAGATCTGAGATATCCCATGTGTAGGTAATGTTTGCAGGAGCGCTGTAGATGCAGCATATTATAATCAGCTTGTTCAGGGATATGCGGATGATAACACCGTCTTGAAACGCGAAATTGATTTGGCTACGTGGAATGTTACGTTTTACAGAAAAATTGCAGCGTCACCGATGCTTTCGGTCAACCAGGTTTCAGTTAGGCAGATGACTTGATAAGCGATAAGCGTTTATCACAAGGACAGCATTAGAGAAGGTTGTCTGCCGTTGATACTCAAGAATACTTCTAACATTGTAAACAAGGATATTTATCGTCGCTGCTAGTCAATTGGGTGCTTCGGATTCTGGGAGTTTCTTTTATCCACTTTCTACCTTTCCGAATGTACAGAGTTGCATCGCGGACTCTTAGGTCCTTTCTGTCTACAGATTTGTCGATGATAAGTTGCCTTCTGACGAGGGCACGGTTTTCTTGA
>NC_087064.1:61755468-61811468 GCF_963678635.1 Symsagittifera roscoffensis
TCGCGTCTAAATGCGCTGGAAGCAAGGCCCTCTCCGAGCGACAAAAATTTTTCGGAAACGTACAGGTAGGATGCGGTACCAAACGAGGAGCAGAAATAGCTGCGCACTCGTTTCGAAACCTAATTGAACGCGACGACAATCCAAAATGCACTGTTCTTTTAAAACTAGATTTTAAGAATGCCTTTAACTCTTTAAACAGAGAAACAATGCTGAATCATGTTTTTTCAAATCGCCCGGAATTGTATAATTACACCCATTGCGCGTATGGTAAACCTAGTTACCTTTTTTAAACGGAAGCTCTGTCATAATGTCAGAAGACGGATCTCAGCAAGGTGATCCTGAAGCCCCACCCCTTTTTGCGGAAACAATCCATACACTAGTCAAACAGTTGGAGTCGAAAAGTAACATCTAGTATTTAGATGATGGGAATTTAGCCGACGACTGTAAGGTAGTACTCCGGGACCTTAAAAACATTCTGAAATCGGAACAAATGTACGGCCTGAGCTTAAACACTGAGAAGTGTGAACTTTGTTTTTTGTGACCGACTACTAGTACACAGTATAATTCAATTTTAACACAATTTCGAAAAATATGCCCCAAAATAAAAATAAAAACAAAAGAAGAACTCCTCATTTTAGGATCTCCAATCGGCGAACTTTGCCGAAAAGAATTGCTCGACGAAAAAATTAGGGAGCTTGAAAAAATCTCGGATGTCATTGACAAACTAGACGCCCATTATGGTTTTTACCTCCTGAAAAATTGCTTTAGCATGCCAAAACTCCTATATTTTTTGCGTACGAGCCCTTGTTTTTTGCAAAATGATTTTTTGGAACGCTACGATAAATTACTGAGAAATTCGTTATGCAATGTCACTAACGTGAAAATGGACGATAACCAGTTTTTACAAGAAGTTCTCCCGGCAGCCAAAGATGGCTTGGGCGTTTGTTCCGCTCGTCTACCCGCTTTACCCGCTTTCTTAGCCTCAGCAGTAGGAGCGAAAGATGCCTTGAGCGAAATCTTTGGTTTGGAGCATGTGGATGGAACCTATGATGATGCGCTTAAACGGTGGTTTGACCTTGGAAAAATTGAAATGGCTCCAGAAAATGAAATCCAAAAAAATTGGACGGAGCCAATTTTTGACAGCAAAATTGCAGACTTGATTTTACGACTCGAACCAACGGACATAAAAAGATTCAACGCGTTCCAAGATAGATTTGGATCCCAATGGTTGAACGTCATCCCGTGCAAAAATTTAAGGTTAAAACTGTCGAACCAACAAGTCAGAATTGCGATAGGACTTCGATTAGGATCAAAAATATGCGAACGGCATAAATGCGTGTGCGGAAAAGACGTTACCGAGGATGGTTGGCATGGTCTTTCTTGCCTCAAAAGTGCAGGGAGATTCTCTAGGCATTCAAACCTAAATGCCCTTATAAAGCAGATTCTATCATCTACTCACATTTCGTCTGTTTTAGAACCACGACACCTCTACAGGACCGATCAGAAGCGACCAGACGGTTTGACGCTCGTTCCATGGGCTGATGGTAAGCAGCTCTTGTGGGATGTAACGGTAGTAGACTCCTAAGCTCCTTGTAGGATTAATGCCGGGTCTGTTTGTAACCCTGGTACGGCTGCCGCTGAAGCGGAAGAGCGAAAAATTGACACATATAAAGATCTTGTAAATGATGGATATCTTTTTCAACCGCTAGCTTTTGAAATTCAGGGCGCGGCCGGCCCAGCACAGAAGTTTTTTTGAGCCAGCTTTGTAAGAACCTAAGCATATGCACTGAGGAACCCAGAGCAGGCAGCTTTTTAAAACAGAGAATCTCCCTGGCAATACAGATTGCGAACGCCGCTTGCGTACAAGGGACAATAAATGACAAAATAACTTTCGACGAAATTTTTTACTTGTAACACTTGTATATTATATTATCTCGTGTCGAGTTGCGTGTTTTTATTGAAGAAACGTAACCCGTATCGATTTTAATTGAAAACGACTCAAACACTTGACATCTTCTTTTATCATTATCACTTCCATATCTAGAAAATTCCAAGGATTTTGACTGGAATACATGATGAAGGGACTCATGACTGTAACCTCGGTTACTATGATACTTTTGAACTTCTGATTACCAAAATAAAAAGAAAAAAAAAGAAAAAAAAAGAAAAAAAAATTAAACTAACTCCGCAATTCAAAAAAGAAGTTTTGGGTACCAGTGATAAAAAGGAAAAGACGTACAGAACTTGCGCTTCTGAAAAACTCGAGCAATTTCCAATTCAATTATGAAAAAAAATCACAATTTTTGATTTGTCTACAACCAGCAAAGAAAAAAGGAAACTTCAAATTTTGACAGTTGTTGCTCCTTCAGAATCAACAGTTTATCGCTGTGACATTCGACCAGAATGGACAAAAATGCAGACGCAGCAATATCAAGTTTTTAGCAGCGAACCTTCCGAATTGGCGGTTTCGAAGGAATAAGAGCGTTATTCGAATGATTGGACGAATCGGGAAGGCTGAAGGATTTGGAAATTCCTAAATTTTAAAAATTCGAATTGATGACGTAACAATTCTAAGAAACGTCAAAAACGGCCATTTTAGAGAAAAAAAACGAAATAAAACACAACAACATTAGTTGCGATCGCGATAACGACGAGAATTGTGATTGGAAAACGACAAAAAATTGCAGAAGTAGCAGAGACCATTCCGAGTTGCATCTATTGTGTCGCTACAATAGTTGCAAGGCCGTTGCGAACAACGGTGAAGGGTGGAAGACAGCCTTCCGGGAGGAAGATAAAGGTCTTATTACCCCGGATTCGAGAATCCGGAGGGGTCTCGGGACTGGAATTTTTATCATCCTATACACACTTTTAGCTTCCCTATTATGTCTGAATTGAATTTAATTAACATCTGAATCTATTCTGCTAAGATAAGAAGCTAGGATTTGGGGGAAAGGGTTGATCGATCTTCGATGAAAATGATGATTTTTATCTACTGAACAAAAACAATAGTAATATAATAAATAGTAGTAGCCCTGATTTTAAGAGTGACCTCGTGGTCTGAAGATACTGAGACCCAGCCATGAGCTCACTATTTCTGCATTTAATCTAGGTAATTTGAGTGTTTTGACCGAAGCCGAAAGCAGTAACGTTTTTGTCGACCTGATGTTAGAAAGACCACCGAAAGGACTGGCTTGGTAGAGACGGTGAAAAGCATGTAGAGCTCTGTTTAGACGTTGGCCAGTCGTCTTAGAACCTAGCTTTATTTTCCGTCGATCTGTATCTTCCGGGCGAATGTTACATAGATGTTTTTATGGCGCTCCTAGGTGTTATTCTTTTATTAACATCATGACCGGCAGAACCGTTAACGAGCACTCCGCGCCGAGCGGATGCACACATTAACGCCCTTAATAGGCCTAAACCGCCGGGGCGGAAGGGTAGTTCGGAACGCGGAAGCCTTCCGGATTACCATGAATAGCTTTTTAACCTAGTTAAGACCGAAATTTCACGAACCAGGAAGGGTAGGGGGTTTGCGGTCCCGTCATTTCCTGAGTGGTCCGTGACCAAAAACACTTAAAGATATATATAAAACCAAACAAAAAGTAGTTTAGTACCCAAGAAAAACAAAAAACATAAAAAAATAATCGAAAAACCAAAAAAAGTAAAAAAAAAAAAGTAAAAAATCAGTAGAAATCATCCCCCCAGACAAGATGTGATCCGACCCCCCGTTTGTTGTTGATAGATATATTGTTGTTACGGGCACTTATATCAGTCACAGGATTGATACGATCAATTTTGTAGCCCGTTTGTGAGGCTTGTACTTTAGGGTTGTTTGAGTATTTAAGCACGTTAATGCTAAATTGCGCTCAATCCGGAAGGGTCTGCTGATTTGCGCTCAATCCGGAGTGGTCTTGGGAGAAGACTGATCCGGCAAGCAGTACAAGGAGCAACAAGAAGGGGCTCAACGACAGCAACAATCGACTGTTGGGTATCGTTAAGAAGTTTTTTATCCCTTTTGGTACAAAAAGTAAGACAGTAATCTGTGCGGGGCTCGACAGTGCTGCACTGTAGTGACCCTTCACCGAACTGCGAATATCTAAGTTAAGCACCTTAATTCGGATATTAAACAAACCCGGAGGGGTATAGTATTATTAATATTACTACTTATATAGCCTATATTAACACTC
The DNA here is from genome assembly GCF_963678635.1 of Symsagittifera roscoffensis. Taxonomy (NCBI): domain Eukaryota; kingdom Metazoa; phylum Xenacoelomorpha; order Acoela; family Convolutidae; genus Symsagittifera; species Symsagittifera roscoffensis. The sequence continues at coordinate 61,759,653 of NC_087064.1, forward strand.
TTATACCGTTTTTCAGTGAAAAACACAGAAAGCAGACCGGTTTTTATGGTCAAAGTAGCGATAATTTGATCCCCCCACAAATCGCGATTTTTGAGATATCGATATTTTTTTGAAACGAAAAAAGCGCTAACTTAGTGTGTTACATCGTAATTGCACTACTATAGTAGGTAGAACCGGTTAAGTTTAGTTCGGAATCGGTTGGAACTATTTTGGTACCAAAAACTGATTTTTCGTGATTTTTGAGAAAACGGAACACTAAAAATTCAGAAATTTTTTTGAAATTTTTGAGTTAGGACAGTAAAAATAAATGTTCAGACAACGTCCGCTAGTGAATCTACAGATTCTAAAACCCGCTTCACGAAAGCCTTCCGGGTTACAGAGAAATCGAACTTAACGTGTTTGATTCAGTGGATTCATCAATCCGGAGGCGTACAGGTAGCATAGTTTTTCGCAAACTTTTTCAACTAAAGCGTTTTAGATCGGGTCTTTTGGATTGAACTAGAAGAGTATAGGCCTTTTGAGCTCGGATCAATAATTTTTAGGTCGAAAAGAACAGAATTGCGGAAAAAGTTAGGCGGAACCTATAAAAGAGAAATTTCTTGACTTTAGAAAGAAGACGTTTTGGGTAATAACTTTGGAACTACTGGACAGATCCAGTTGATCTTGGTACCAATAGATCAGAAATTAGCTGAGCTTACTAATAGAAACAAAAATTATTCGAAAGAGTAAACGTGAAAATTTTTTTAGATCGTTTTTAGCAAATTCACCAATTCGGGAGGGTAGACCCCTCACGTTTTATAATTTTTTTTTGGAAAGCCCTTACACCCCTACCAAAAGGTAACAGCGGTTGAATAAAGTAACTTTAGGCTGGTCTAGACGAAAAGGGAAGGCTAAAAGCACAAGAAAACCTTAATCGGGCCGAAGTTAGGCTAGCGATAAGACCCTTCACCGTTAGCGTGAATTGTCAAATAAGAGGCTTAACTTCAATCCGGAAGGGTCTAGGAAAGGATCACATACCCTTCCTAGTTAATTTAAAAAGCATAATAGCATCGGAGAACTTATCCGAAGGGGTATAGCTTGAAAGAAGGAAATCTGTGAAAAGCTACTTTTACAAAACAAGAGGGCTCCCAATCCGGAGGGCTCCAAATTTTTTTTTCAAACTCGGAGGGGTCCCAATCTGGAGGGGTCTTGATTTCACAAAACCGGAGGAGTCCCAATCCGGAAGGGTTTTGTATTTGCTAACTCAGGGGGGTCCCAATCCAGAAGGGTCTCAATTCTGCCAATCCGGAAGGGTCCTATTTTTGCCAATCCGGAGGGGTATTATTTTATTAAAAGACTTAGGTAAACAGAAGAAAAGACTACAGTGAGAGGTATTAGGTTATTAGCAGACAGGCTAGGAATCAGTGACTGCACTGGTAATTTGCTTTCAGTAAAGACCAGACCAAACTAAAACAGGTCCGAGCTCGGATATTCGCGACACTAAGTCTAAATTAAAAAGAGCGTAATTCATTGGTGTGGATTGAAAACCAATACGTTTTTGTGAAAAGTGACGGCCCTGAGGATTTAGTAGGTCTAGCTCGGGCAGTTTGAAGGCAGATAGGTAACACAGTACTCGGTGGGTGCAATAGACGCCCACTTGAGAAAATTACTGCCCTCAAAGTTTTGTCTGTTTGGTGCAGCACCAAGCAGGGAACGCTTTTTCTTTAAAATACAAGTTCGACTAATGCACTGCGACCGACTAAAAGTACAAAACACATACGTTTTTCATAGATGTATTCTTATTCTGTTATATATATATATATATATTTTGGATTTTAAATCAACATAATTTGTGCTTGATTGGGTAGTGAGTACACTATCTTTTAAATTGATTGATAACATAATATTGTGCTAGTTCTCAAATCTTACGACCGATAATCGATTAGTGTGAATTAATTATATACAAGCTGTACTCTGATAACATTAGGGATTTGTGGTCACTATTTAATAGAATCTTGTGAATTTTTTGTGTTGTGTTATTATTATCAATAGTCAAACTAGAAGGTCACTAGAAATTGAATTGAGTGTACAGGTATTAAGAAGGGATAGATTGGAAATGAGTCTAGACAAGTCAAGAATACCTAGACGAGGTAAGAGCTCTAGGAAATTCATACCTAAAAAGCAAAGAAAAGCAATGACCGACCCTTTTGTGGATCGCATCACACGAGCCCGGACCGACAAAAGGGAGACGGTTTCAGGCAGAATGGTTGAAACTAGGAGTCAGAAGTCCTCAGAAGAGCGAAAAGCTATGTTAGAAGTGGAGGTCCATCCGGACCAGGCCATGCATAAGAATCAAGAAGTGCATGGGCCGAACGGGAGAGGGAACACAAGGCTAGCGAGTGAAACTACTCCGGTAGAACAAGGCCAAGATTTTGCCACTTCCACCGGGACACTGGACCGAGAGGAGATGTCGGAACTGTCCGACATCTCTACAGAAATAGTCGCAACTAGAAGATCTCCAACAGACAATACCATGATGGCAGGCGGGACTGAGAAACAAACGACGTCCTCATCGTTCTCAGAAAGAATGAAGAACACTTTCGGAAACATCTTCCCATTCACCATGGGAGTGGGCACAGGAAATGAAGGTGAATCACAGGAGGAAGAAGAGGACGAAGACGAGCAAGTGGACTTTGGATCTCAAGTCAGCCTCAATAGTTCGACCCAGGAGAATGAGGCATACGTCGAAGAGAGACTGGAACCATGGACAAATTTGGTGTGGTGAGAACGATAAGCAAAGACGCAAACACACCAGGCCAGTCGAGAGGCTTTGCGAGTATGACAAATTTAGAGGCGCGAACTGGAGAGAGTAGAAATAACGGGCTAGGAAATGCATTGGCGGATCCTGAAGTGGACAATGAGAAGACGTCGAGGCAGAGAGTCAAAGCCCGAATCTCGACCAGCACGAAGCTACCTGGGACCGACAGGGTGACACCGCCACTAGTGACGCCACTCGTGGATAACGGGGCAGCATGAGAAGAAGCCTTGAACAACATAGTGGGCAGTATAGGAGAACAAAATGAACAGATGTCCATAAGAATGAGTGAACTAGAAAGAGCAGTTCACATTGAAAGAGAAAGTCTGCGGGAAGAAATAAACCGCAATAGACAAGAAGTTGGTAGGAGCGAAAAACGCTTGAAAGAAAGAACGGACGAGCACATAGCGAAGACCTTGTCGCTAATGACAAGAGAAGCGGAACAGAGAGAGTTGCGCTTAAGAGACGACATGGAGAAATTGAGAATTCAGCAAGAGCAGTCTCTTGGGACTCTTGACACAAAGATAGATGCGATGATGGAGAGGCGAACTCAGGCCATCATGGATAGGTTGGACGGGCTACTAGGCAACAAGAGTGGACCAAAAGAAGGGGAGCCAAACTCGGGAGGTCCCAGCAGGGAGCCGAAGGTGAACTTCAATGACCATCAAAGGAGAAGGACATATGGATCCACTAGAGGTAAGGGCAGTTCATCAGGCTATGCCACAAGGGATAATAGAACATGGGGCCCGAACAGTAGACCAAGTTCAACGGGGAACAGACAAACCTCTAACGAACGAACAACGCAAGGCACACATGCGACTGGCAGAAGTGATTCCGGTAACAGGAGACATGCAAGCCCAGGGAGGAGTCATGTGGGCCAAGGGGGAAACACTCACGGCGATTCGGATTGCAGGGATGCACCGAATACAGAGCCTTTGACAAGGTGTGATGACACTCAGGTGGGGCACTCGAGAGATGCCACGGCAATGGCCACAGCCTTTGAACCCCTAAACAGGTCTTTAGTCCAGAAGAGTCCAGAAGTCCAGAAAAGTCTTTAAGAAACCAAGATGCTACAAAGACGAATCTGATGGCTGTATTGATACCTGGATAGAGGTAATGAAACTGCATTTCGAGGAAGAGGACTTGTCGGAAAGACAAGAATGCAGTGCGCTCACCAGTAATTTGGAAGGGACAGCCCTGAACTGTGTCATGGCCAAGAAGCAATATCAGCGTGACACAGCCGAGAAAATCTTCGAAATCTTGTTAAAACGTTTTGAATCAGGGGTGCAGGGGCACCAAGCAATGATGCGCTTCGAGAAACGGAGGCAACGAGAAGATGAAACGATAGACAAGTTTCTAGATGACTTGGAAATGTTGAGAAGACGCAGCCAACCGGATGAGTCGAACCGAAGGATGAACCTGGCAGTAGCCTCAAAATTCATCGATGGTGTGAAGAATGATGAACTTCGAACAATGCTAGCAACGCATTACACACCACTATCAACCAATGCGCCAACACCAGAGGAGTTGAGGCTCAAGTCAAAAAAATATCTTTTGTTGAAACCTCCTTCGAGGTCTGGATACTACAAGAACAATTATGGAAATTTTAGCAACGGACCAGCAAACCAAGGGAACAACTGGTACAAACCAAGGGATGATATGGACAAGAGACACTCTTGCGCCAATTGCAGTTCAGCGGACCATCATGTATCAGCATGCCCAAATTACAAACAAGGCATGGAAGCAATAGGCTTTAGCCTCGAGGACGAAGATGCGTCAGAAGTTGACCATGAAGATTTCATGAGAGGAGTAATTGCAAAATTCGGCCCGAGGTGTTTCTTTTGCAGCATGGAAGGTCATTTTAAATCAGATTGTCCGCAATTCTGGGATGCAGTGGCAGACATCAAGCATCCAAGGCATGAGGAAGCTTTATCAGGAGTGAAAGCCAGCAAGGTTCGCCTGTTGAGTGAAGCGGAGGCGCGCAAAAAAGACAAACCGCAAGAGCTGGCGACGAAGAAAATGCAAGCGGTAACTGAAGAGACACGTGAACCGGAACCAGTGTCTGCGGCCGATGACTTCAAGATTGATTATAGGGCAGCCGCGAGGGATGCTCTAAATAGAGTGCAGCAGGAACTGGTGACGAAAGAGATCGAACAAAAAGTGAAACTCGAACTGGAGAATGAGAAACTACAGGAGCAACTAAATGCCTTCGAAGCAACGGAGGTCGAAGAGACCAAAACACCAAGCAGTTTGAGCATAAAACTTAATGTGATCTCCGGTCAGAGGTTCGGCATGGTGCCACAAGGAAGCAAGATACAGTCGATAATCTCAGTGGCTGGACACCAGGTAATGAGAAATCTGAGTGAACCATCCGAGTTCACTTTGATGCATTTGGACACATATGCAGATTATCTGAGGCAGGTGGAGCCACGCACTGAGTCGAGGTCTGTGCGAGCACTACTAACAACGGGTGGCCCTCGCATAAAGAAACTTCATGGACGCTACCTGGAAGTCTATGGGCCGTATCAAGTGATGCTGAACGTGGATGGAATCAGTATCTACACTAGGACTTATGTAACAACAGATAGTGACCAAATAGGGCAGATTTATTTGGGTGAGGAGGAACTCAAAGTCCGCAGGATAGGCCATGACGCCATGATGGAACAAGACGCAGTACACATTGGGTATGAAGCAGATGTGACCGCACATCTGCTGGACACCAACGGGAAAAAAATCGGAGTCACAGGGCTTCTGGACACAGGAGCGGTAGTGAGTGTGATGCCAATAAAAACTTGGGAAAGAATGGGCTTCACGAGGGAAGATCTGATTCCAACGAATCTCCGACTGGCTGCCGCCAATCGAGGAGCGATCTACGGAGCCGGAAGAACACCAATAACGGTTCTCCACATGGGAGGACGGGATCTTTGGATGAGCTTCCTGGTGGTAGAAAATTTGGACGACGCCGACCAATTCATCTTGGGCAGAGATTTCGTCAGGAATTTTGACGTGATGATTGACTTGAACAACGGCCTGATACGGATTAGAAACCCGGACCGGAAGTATGTTAAGAAACCGATTAATAGGATAATAACAGACGAAAACAAGAAACCAATTTTTTTAGATAGCAAAGTGAAACTACAGCCAGGGCAGGCTGTGGTAGCAATTTTTAGAATGAGAAATTTAAATTCGTTAAGTGATAGTAAACAGGTTTGTTTGGTACCGAATCCAAATAGCCAAAGCTCAGTGATTTTAGGCCGGAGCTTCTCGGTAACGCGAAACGGACTGTGTGTCAGTGTGTTATTGAACACACTGGACACCACGGTTTCAATCCAGCGTGGAAAGAAGCTTGGTTACGCTTTGCCGATGAGGACCGACTATGAGGAGACACAAAACTTGAAGAAACATTTTGTGAAAGACTGTCCTTATCATGCCAATAAAGATAAAATTTTAAAGAGGATTAATGAATTAAAATCTATTCATAAATTGTTTTCAATGAAATCCGAAACGGATGAAGGCTTATCGAGCTGCTCGAATTTTCCGGAACGCCCCTCGTCATATGAACTAGAATCTGACAAACTGGTTTTGCCAGAGATAGAACATTTGAAAATGAAAATAGGTGAGGGAGATTTCGAAAAATTGCGAAACCTCTTAAATCGGAACGCGGATGTATTTTCAAGACATAAGGCGGATATCGGTTGCTGTAATTTCGTCGAACACGAAATCGAACTCGAGGAAGGCGCCGTTGCCCATAGGGAAGGCGCAAGACGAATGACGCCACACAAGTCGGAAGCGTGCCGAGCGGAAATAGAAATGTTGCTCGAATACGACATGATAGAACCCTCTAAATTGCCATGGGCTTGCGGTGTAGTAATGGCGAACAAGAAAGGGGGGCAGCTTAGGTTTTGTTGCGACTTTCGTTACTTGATCGCGGTATCGATAAAAGATGCGTACCCGATACCGCGAATAGACGAGAGCCTCTCTAAGCTTGGTGATGCCAAGTTCTTCACCACATTGGTCTTGGGTTCTGCCTTCTGGCAGTTCCCTCTGCGGAAAAGGATAGAGAGAAAACCGGATTCGCGTGCGAATTAGGGTTGTACCAGTGGAAGAGGATGCCCTTCGGCTTGTGCAATGCGACGGCCACTTTTCAAAGACTGATGGCTCAGGCTTTGACCAGAGTAACCAAGAAGTACGGGAATCTTGTGATGTGTTACGTGGATGACGTAGTCATAGCAACACCGACCCTGGAAGACCATATTGATCGGCTCGATGAGGTCTTTGGATGCATGAAGAGAGCAGGCTTGAAGTGCAAACCATCCAAATGTGAAATCCTTAGGGATTCAATCAAGTACCTGGGAATAATGGTGGACAGGCATGGTGTGAGGCCGGACCCAGAAGCAGTAGAAGCAGTGTTGACATGGAAGGCTCCCAGAACGGACACACAGCTCCTGAGCTTCCTAGGGTTTGCCAACTACTACCGTGAGTTCATAAAAGGATATGCGGACAAGGTGTATCCGATGCAGAAGCTGATGCGCAACAAAGGGAAAAAGTTCGAATGGAACGATGAAGCACAAGGTGTCTTCGAGAATATAAAGCGGGAACTGTGCGAAGCGCCAGTGCTAGGCATGCCTACAGAAAAGGGCATGTATGTTCTTGACACAGACGCATCAGTAGTAGCCATCTCAGGAATATTGCATCAGGAGCAAGAATGGAATGGAGGAACGGTTCTCCGTCCCATTGCATACGGCAGCAAGGTCTCGAGTGACACTGAGATGAAATATGGCGCACCAAAAGCAGAAATGTTTGCAGTAGTCACATTTGTGGAAAAATACCGCGCATACTTGAAGAGCGCTCCTTTTAAGTTACGCTTAGACAACAGAGCGTTATCCTGGTTGAAAACCTACTCGATGGATCAGAGTTATATTGGTAGATGGATAGTAAGATTGGATGGCTACCATATGATAATCGAACACAGGATGCATGATAAACACCAGAATGCTGACAGCCTCAGCAAGAAAACTGAGTTCTATGAAAGATTGGAACAGAAGCAGGCCAATCAGGCAGAAATAAAGGAAAAATTTTCGTTTCTGGACAAAGAAATTTATGAAGCGCTTCCCTTAACGAGATGGTTGGACAAGTCTGGACATCCAATTCCAGGACACCCTGAGATACCTGTAAAGAAGGCAGCCGAGATAAAGATCCTATCCAAGGAGGACCCGGTCCCCTTGGATCTTTTGCTACGGTCAAACCTGGTCCAGCAAGAACTCTCTCGCATGAACATAAGCAGCCTCTCATTATTGGATAAAACGGTGCAGGTCACACTGCAAGTGATGCGGATGCTCGGTGGATTGTTACAAAGAGATGTGACCAGAGATTACCCCGAATGGACAGCAGCAGTGGCATCACTAACAGTCAGGGAGAAAGTGAAGATAATGCCGTCCAGACTACAACACGAAGGGAACGAGAGGGATTGTAGGACAATAGTTCAGCAACTAGTATTCTCAATACCACACGAGGTCTTAACCAGTACCTCTTACAGAGGGAAAGAACAGGGGAGCAATACGCGAAGGAAAACCGTTACCTTTGTGGACCAGGATAAAGAAGGTGAAAAGGTAGAACGAGACCTGGACCAGGATTGTTTGTCCAGGGAGATGAACGATGAGAAGAGCCAGCGAGTACAAGATCAGTACCCGGGTAAAGAAAGTTTGTCCGGGGAGTCTGAGATAGATGAAAAAGTTCCTGATGAGAAACAGGACCTGGGGAACAAGGTTTTGTCCGGGGAGTTCAGATGGATGCGAAGAAGGCACAGACATGATTTGGAGAAGCGTGCAGACTCCATCACAACCTCTTCAACAGATGAAAATTCCCGAAACTCAGAAATTGACACCCATTCAGACAGGAACTCGAGGTCGGGATCAGAACTGTCCGAACTAGCGATCCACATAGTACTAGTGGAAACTCGTGCAAGGGATTTGGACAGAGAGGTGTACCAGGATCCTGACAGTGATCGCTACCTTATACCAAGCGAAAGAGTCTTTGACAACGCAGCGGATGATTTGGAGACAATAGCGGTATCGAAACGTTCGATAAGTCTGTTGCCACAAAAAGAGGTAGTCAGGACTGATCCTCAGCCGTTCAAGCAAGAAACACAGCCGCTGGCGAAGATTTGGTGCGTTAAGATGGAAGAAGACACACACCAGCCCAATGAGCTGAATAGTCAGATGAGGGTCATGAAGACGTACTTGAAGGCGAGATACAGACTTTTGGATCTTCTAAGGGCGCAGAGAAATGATCGCAGGACAAGCAACCTGAAAAGGTGGATCGAGAATGGTTCTCCGGATAAAGGGGACCTCGAGGAAGACAGTTATCGTATCCTGAGTCAGTACTTCATGCACAAGGAAGGGAGGTTATATTTGAACAAGGACGGGATTGTGGCTTGCAAAAGAAGTGAAGAAGACAGAGTCGTATACAAATATAACGCAATAGTGTTGCCGCAAATCTATCAGACAGAACTATTATTCAGGTCGCATGATCAGCTGGGCCATCAGGGGATCGCCAAAGTATATCAGAGGATCCTGAAGCGCTTCGAGTGGCCTGGAAAGAAAAAGGCATGCGAGAAGTGGGTAAAAGCATGTCTGCCATGCCAACAGGTCAAGGATCCAAGGAAATTGCGATTTCCTTTACAATCGATCGAGTCGTCTGAATTCCGATAGATCACCAAAAGATATGCATGACAGACAGTGGTTATAATCAGGTGTTGGTCATCATAGTTCATTTCACGAAGTATGCAGAGGCCGTGCCCTGCATAACTGCCTCGGCGGAAGAGACATGCGACCACCTGATCAATACGTGGATAGCGAGACATGGTTGTCCGATGACATTTCAATCGGATAATGGAACAGCTTTCGTAGGAGAGCTTACGAAAGAGCTTATGAAACGCTCACAGGTTGCTCAGGCTCACTCCACGACATACCACCCCCAGACGAATGGCTTAGTGGAAAGACAGAATAGGACGTTAGTGTCGATGCTGAGAGTATATTGTTCCAGGTACATGACCGATTGGGACAGATACCTTCCACAGGTGATGGGAGCCTATAACAGCACGCAACACTCCACCACTGGAGTTAGTCCACACATGATGCTGACTGGACACGAGAAGTCTTTACCCTTAACCTTTTTCTACCCAGAGTATGAGGGAAAGAAAACGTCTCCACAGGTCTACGTGAGGGATGTGATCAGACGTCAACAGGAGTTGAACGATTTATGTAGACAAAATACTCAGCAAGCACAGGCAAGGCAGAGGAAAAAATTCGACAAGAAAGCAGCTGGTGCGAAAGCTTACTCGGTGGGAGACTACGTATGGGTATTTCAGAACGTTATACCACCGAAAGGAACCAAGAAGCTCCTAGATAAGTGGAGGGGACCGTTCATGATAACGGAGGTGCACCAGGAGGGGACGTTTTTAGAGACTGAGTACCGGCCGAGCTGCTCACTTTGAAAACATTAAGCCACATAGCCCATCTACAGAGGACTAGTGTATACCTGAGGACATGGAAGAAGGGGATTATCTAATGATGGACCCTGCTTGTGAGGTCAATGAGAAGGGCACCAGGGAAAAGAACGATGGAAATGAGGTCATAGAGGAAGGAGCAAATGCACCACTGGACTTGGACCCAAATGACGTGATTGAATCGGACGATGAAACTTTACCCTATGCAGAGGAGGACTGGCAGGACCCTGAACAAAGGGAGGCTCCTAAGAACTTGGAACCGGATCTACCGTTCACGATACAGACTCGTCAGAGTGACGGGACAAGACCCAGAAAGAAATATAATCCTTACGGTGACGACTTTGTAGTGGATAGGATAGATCTGAAGAAAATAGTGGAAGAAGTAGTGGGTCTAGAAGAAATAACTGTGTCACAAGACATTGACATAGTCGATGATCACGACAATGAGTGGGTCGACGACCGGTCGAAACCCGAGGTAGAATTCGACGACGAGCAACAGCAGTCATATGAACAAGACTTGACGAATCTGCGCGTCTTAGAATGGCTGAACGAAATGACTTCGGACCCAAAGGGGACCACTGTCACGATTCAAGAGGTAGATAGTGAAAGCATAAAGTAAATGAAAACCGAACGAGATGATCCTTCTGGGCTGCCCAGGAAGGGCGACTACTCATTCCGGCTTCCAATCTCGATTTGATACCCGGTATGCGATCGACGGGGACGTCGATGGATATTTTTGTCCGGGGAGTGGGGGTAGGACTTACCAACACTGAAAACTTGGTAATAAAAAAATTAAGAATAGCAAGAGAGACAGGAGACTTAGAAGCAGAAACAGGCGAAGAACCTAAGAAACCTGACATAGGGAGGGTAGTTGAGTCATATTTTAACTTACCAAATGAATATTCAAGTAACATAATACTAACAGACAGTGATTTCATACTCACAAATAGAACATGTGCGATAGCAATCACAGCAGACATGAATTTTAGGACAGCGTTAGCGGCAGATTTTAAGAGAGAATATAGAAACATAGAGTTCCTATGGAAGCAAAGACCAGGGGTAGGGGGCGTAGCGGCCTTACCTCCGGCGGCGTCACAGATACCGGGAAAATACCTATGCTTCTTGGCAACGAGGGCGACGGAGAAGCAGCACGTGGACCCGGAAAACCTAGTCTTGTCCTTGACGAGATTTAGAGACTTCCTCGTGGAAATGGACGCGAAGGAGATTTCGCTTCCAGTGTACGACCCGAACAGAGGAAGACTGCACCCTCGAGAATTGTACGCGCCGGTACACGTGATATTCTCTGATACTAATATACAAGTATATTTACATAAGAAATATTACTTAAGTATAGGCTGAGTGACGGGCGTGAGGGTATTAGGCTAAATACTAAGTTGTATGATATGTGTGATATGTATGTTATGTTATTAAGCTCTTGGGTAAGAAGGAGTTAGTGACCATGAACAACTGAATGACGATCTTAGGAATAGATCCAAAGTTTGGACTGTCCAATCTTAGGTCGAATTCCAAAATTTCAGAGACCGATTGATTTTAATAAGTTTTAGGATAAAAATCTTCTTATCTGACTGTTTTTAAATAAATTTTAACAAGAAATTAAGGTGAAAACTGACAAGTGTGATATTTGTGACTTCTTTTCTAGATCCTGATTGATCATTTAATTGCTCACTTGAGTCAAAACCTGGAAATCAAATCAAATCAAATCGAATCTGAAGAACAGTATGGAGAATTTCAACCTGGATGAATTGATGGACCTGGCAGAGGCATATGTAGGACCGATGATAGATGCGATCTATCGTCGGCTAATGGATCGAGACTTTGCTCTGGAGGATCCAGAGGTAGTCATGTTGCTGACCGCCCTGATCAACATCTTGGGGCATGACAACCGTGGGGACCGCCCCACGGAAGCCCTATTGATGGCAGCATATGGAGAGAGGGGAGTACTAGACCGCCCGAACATGAGAGTGATGAGGTGGAGAAACGGGGCTCTCTCAGGGAGTGACTTGGCGAATGAGCCTGGGTTGGGAAGTTCTAAGACTTACCAACCAGGTGAAATGCCTATGCCCTCCAAGCCCAAACCTGGGCTGACGAGGATGCATCAGGAGATGAACAGCGAGGCTGCCTCGTCTGGTTCACCACTGAGAGCAGCTGTGCCACCAAAGAGGGTGAAAGATGAACAGAGGTTTCAGACGAACCAAACCATGCAAGAATTGGATGGGATGAAAGACGAACTGGAAAGGACAAAAAGGGAGCTGGACGAGGTGACTAAGACCATGCTCATTGCGGAGGACGACAGAGACATGTGGAAAAGATTGTTCGAAGACTGTAACAAAAAGCAGGGTGAAGAAATTGAGCGCTTGAGGCAGGACTACAAGCAGCGATCGGAACGCAGGGCGCTGACCACGGCCGTGGAGAAGGTGATACCTGCAAGGAGTATTCCTCGTGGGCAGTCCCCGATGGAGCTCTTGACGCCTCGAGAAATGAGTCAGACAACGGAGACACGGCTCCCGACAGTAACAGATCGAGTGACAATTCCGGACCCTAGTGACACCTTGGGTGACCCCGTCGTGGAACAAACGGTGAGAAAGCTGATAGAGACAGCTGGACGACTGGTCGCCAACAAGAATGCGCCAGAATCCGGGGTGACTGCACCCTATGGAACGATTAACGACTCGGGCAGAGTACGACTCTCCCAGACCGTGATCAGACAGGGAATAAGCGATGTGACGCCACTAATGGGTAGCTCTAAGGCCCCAGAAAGAAGAATACAGAAGATGCCAGCGAAGAAAGTGTCACGTGTGATAGACGTACAAAAGAACAATCAATTGAGATATAATTTCACGGGAGTTCCGGAGACAGATCCGAGAGCTTGCTTCATTCGAGCGACTTGGAACCCGGCAGTAAACCTGCAACAACCGCCACTGGGGACATCACAACTGATACTGGGAGACAGCTTGGTCAGAGTACTATCGAATTTGAGGACCTCTTGGGTCACCACGGTGATGGCCTTCGGAGGCGCGACGATAGCCCAGCTATATCGAATGGTGGAACTAATGAATCCATGGAGAATCTCCAATGTGATGATCCTGGTTGGAACGAATGACATCTCTAGAGGTTTGGATGAGCAGGAAGCACTATGGGAATCAATGATGGCGTGCTTGTTTACTACTCTCTGGCAGAAATTCAATTGCGCGGTACTGACCGTTTGCACTGTGCCAATGAATACAAGGAGCTTGACAGCAGCAGGGAGAAGGCACAACGAAGGAGTCGTCAGGTGGAATAACATCCTGAGGAATATCGCAAGTCGGAATGCCGGGAGAATGATTCTCATGGACATTGAACATGAGTTGAGAGCTATGGATCAGGAGAGGCTGACCACGGACGGCATCCACTCCGATAGTTTAGAAGGACAGGCTTGGTTGAATCGAGTCTACCAAGAGCGATTGGATGAGTTAGAAGCAGAACTCTTTGACACCGGAGTGCTGAAAGAGGAAGGAACATCGAATGACACGGTGATTACCACCTTTGTGCCTCCTAGCCTGGAAACACGCTTGGGGACGGTCCCGGCCGTCACGAACTACAGACAACAGAGCTCCAGCGAACCAAGTCAAAGGACGGACGTGCAGGATCGATTGGGAGAAGCGCCGGTGAGGAGGACCATTCATCCTAGGAGAAGAATAGGGCCAGTTAACCCAATGGAAGAGGCAACTGGCACGTCCAGATCAGACGCGAGATCGGAGACGACAAGTACCAATCGAGAAGAGAGACGTCCGGATAGAGACTCATTGATGTGGTCAAGACCCATACCATCTCCCTGGCATGTGTACAAGGACGAACTAATGAAGCTGGATCTCCAGAGGGTGAGCTTCTTCGAGGACGCCAGGAGGATGCTGAATGGAGCGAGGCTATCCGTCAGTAGACTGTACTCGATAACAGGTGTAGACTGGTTAATAGCCGCTGGCATAAATTTCAGCTCCACGAAGGCCTTGAGATTTGCTGACCTAGAGGGACTGACCTCTAATAACACGATGGGACCAGTGAACGCAAGACCATTGCAGGACGTGAGGTTGAATCATGATGAAGGGAATCGAGAAGAGAGACCTGGAAGATTTTTGGTAACAAGGGCGCCGATCGGACAACAAGTGAAGATGTTCAGGCAAGTGAGCTCACCCCCAGGTCATGTGAAAGATAGAATATACCCGAAACAAGTGAGTCAAGATGGTGACGTCCACAGGTACGGCGGATTGAAAGCGATGAAGAAAGATGAGACCATCTTTGCCGCGTACGACAAAGCAGAAATGAGGAAGGCCAAGGTTATGATAGTAGCGAATTCAGAGTTCTTGTACACTTCCAAGTCTCTGTTTTGGCCGGATGTCATAATGTTGGCAGCGGTCGACCTGGACCTACTGCAAGCCTTATCTCTGGCAATAGGGGTACAAAGACAGACGGACATGAACCCAGTCACGATCGTGTTTGCTGGCATCAATGACCACTTGCACAGTAGAGGTTTTCTGAGCAAACTCAGAGATCCTGCAATGGCAGAAAATGCAGTGTGGCCAGCGATAAAGGATATCCTGGAGTCAATGGGTGAAGTGGTGGATGCGACGAAAGAGGGGTCGTTCAACAAGGTGACACCGAGAGTAGTGTTCGCGCTGTCTCCGGGGTATGCATGTCTCCCGGATGGATTGAAGTTCGCGTATGCGATCGTGACCTTGCTTTCGGAAGGGAAATATGATGTGATCATATCAGCCCCAAATCGCATGATAGAAATTGAGAACCTGAGACCACTCAGGGCAGAACTACCTGCGGTGTGGTCAGATATCTCGAACGCGATGAGAGGATTCAAGGACCATGCGCTGAACATGTTAGTGTTGGATGAGGTGCTGGGGTTGGAACTGTCCAACTTCAGTCGACAGCTCAAACTTAAACCGGGAATAGACGACGACCATCTAGTGGTCACAGCGATGTCAAACGACTTATGGTTCCGAGCAATGGAAGTAACAGGTGAAAAAGCGAGGAGGAAGAATTCACAGGAGACTAGAGCTCATTTGTAGGCGATGGTTTTGAGGACCAAACCGGAGGCCAACCAGTGGTTACATCTAAGTCCTCGAGTAGCGGCATTGGGTGCAGATGCTTTTGAGCAAGGCCCTATAATGATGAAGAAAATCCATGCCTACTTGTTAAAGGAGGTAAACCTAGCGGAAAATGCTGAAGAAAAGACGGCTGAGTTTGTGAATAGAATGTGCTAGATTACCTTGGAAACCTTCTGGACCCAGGAAGTTAAGGGGGAAGAAGGCTTTGAACGAACAGATAGCATGCTGGAAGGGTTGGGAGCCGGATGGACCGCGTCCTTCTTGGCGAAAATTTTCCCGAAAGTTTCCCATTACTTGATAAAGGAATTCTTCCAAGAGGTAGGGGAAATATCGATTGTGGAGCTACTAGCCTTGTTTGTGAAGTTTGGAGCTGAGAGTTTTATGAAAGGACCGGCGGTACTGCTCACCGAAGGGTTCAGAACCTGCGGTTGGATGGACTTGTAACGTTGATTGCGATTACTCATGGAAACTTGGGAAGATTAATGAAACTGACACGTTGTCCGGAGCAGATGAAGGAAAGGGCGAGAAAATTGGACATGAAGAAAGCCACGGACTCGTGGAATAAGATAAGAGACCTGAGACACACTCTTATCCAATATCTCCTACAACAAAATCGCTTTGGAACGGAAGAAGATGAGACTATCGAGAGAGAGGAAGAAGTGAGACGACGTGTTGGGGCATGCCCCTACTAACCGATCTGTGCTTGGGCATGAGGACTGATCCCTTAGCGTTGATCTGAGGAGCCACGGAGTTTGTGACAGTGATCTATGGACCAGCAGTCACATTTGCGTTCCCTGATGTCAAGGTGGAGGCGTACAGGAGGTCGGTGCTGCACATGAACCTCATATCAGCAGTAGACGGTAGTGCGCTGAACTGGTGTGAGCAGCATGTGTTGCGGGAGCTCATGAGCGAAGATCTGTTGTTTGCGAAAATATCCGAGCCAGAAATGACTGTCATCAATTTTGACGAGCACTTTCGTGATCGCATGGGAGAATCAGAAAGAGGACACATCGAGGTGTTTCCGAAGCTTTGGAATCTGAGACCCTATGATAAAACGAATGGTGATATAACCAGAGTGCCTCGTCTCACTGCAGCATATCACAAGGTGAGAGAAGAGACGAAGGATTGGGGTGATTACGAGAAGCTGCCGGAAGAAATCCCCGAATTCCCTCTGATAAGAAGGATGTTGCTCGGAGCAGTCTCCGTGGTACAAACTCCTAGGTTGAGATCATTTGAAACCAAAGAAAGGAGAATAGGGAATTTCGTGGGAACGATGGATCCATACTTTGTGGGGAGAAATGCCGCCGTGTTACAATACACACGATTTGCCTATACGGATCAAGCGACGAGAAGGCGAATAAGCAACGCCGCGACTCTCAAGCCTGGAAGATTTGACGAGGAATGGGCGGGATTAGGCTTAGCGCCTATGAAGATGAGAGTCAGGACCGAACTGTCTGAGGCCTCATTGATCCTGAGTAGTGTGAAACCGGAATTGAAAGTAGAAGGAACACTGCAGGCGAGAACCTTCTTAGCACCCTTCGGCTGCGAGGAAATCAAAGTGGTCCATGGAGAAGAGGAAGATGGATTACCTGGCACACTGATCATACCGAAGTTCCCGGAAGGGGCCGACAATGAAAAGCAAGGGCCCTCAAGCTCGAAAAAGGATACGTCAGAAGGAGATGACGGACAGGGAGGAAGCCGTCAAGCGGAAGAACCCATGCAACAGGACGCAAGTCAAGCTGGTGGGGAAGACGACAAGGCATCGACAGGAGGAGTATCCAGCCTGGATTTCAATATCTTCAGTGATCTTGAAAACAGCGCGGATACGTTGGAGACGACTGAGCCAGCGGATGAAGGCATTTCGACACTGGAACCTCCGTCAGCCTTTACGGAAATGAAACGGAATTTGCCGAAGAGCAGCTCTCCTGGCAATTCAAGAAACAACGAACAAAGAAGCCTCAAGGAATCACCAAGGAGAAGTAGAATAGAGGGCTCAGCCAGAGTACCTTTCTTGGGAACGTTGCCCGAAGAAGAGTGGCAAGTACATCATCGAGACCATGAAAGTAGGACTGGATACAGATTGGACAGAGTGGCGTTCATGGAAGAAGTCTGGACAGTGGTTCAGAGCTATGGGACCCAGTCCATTTTGAAAACAGGTCTCAACCGATCATTGATGCGGGAAGTCTTTGACAAACTTGATGAGTGTGAAGGGAGATTGAGTGAGTTGATGATTGACTCAGCCACTGATGAAAGTGAAGCGAACTCTCCCATCAAGATGACACCGCAGGATGGTAAAGGAGAGGTGGTGTATCTGTCAAGAACCAGGAGGGGAACGATGCGATCCAAATTGGTGATTGATAAGATCAATGAGATGAACATGAAGTTAGGCAGCAAGGTGATGCCGAGGAGAGTAGGAAAGACGAAGGTGGATTCAAAGATATCAAGGAAAACTGTCAATTCAGCGAAACGAAAACGAGTCGAAGAGGCCATGGATTTGGGACAAGGTGATTATCAATTACCTGGCACGAACAGAATGTTGACCGATGTAGCGATGGTGCCAACCATTCTCATGGCAGGGATAAAGTCGACAGGTTACAAATTCAAACGGAGTGACCGCACTCTGACTGGAGCAACCTTAGAAATGGAAATACTTAGCCAATGTGGAGAAAGCACGATGAAAGACTTTAAACCATCTCCCATGAACTACGGAAAGTGTCGCAGGACAACTAGTACCAGTGGAGTATAACCGACTGACAGTGTCGGAGACTGTGTCAATAGATGAACCCGCCGGTGGATACATGGATATGTTAGAATACCGAAACTCGGCTAGAGGGTATGTGATGGCTCTGGAAGACGAAATGGCCATGGAAGGTTATCTGGAGACAATGTTGCGAGGCACCACCCTCAAGCAGAAGGCATATGGAACTTTAGCGTCATCCGAGATGCAGGCGGAAACGATCGAGCAGTTAGTGAGCCTTCCGTGGAAAGCAGTGGTGTTGAAGTACTTCGAAGAGGAAATGAGGACTGCGCCGAGAATACACGCTCTCATGGCAGTACCCTACGTAAGAACCGAATTACAACTGAGGTTCGCCTGGTGCATGATGGGATTAACTCGCGGGGAATATGACTCAGATGAAAGGAAAAGGTCAAAAGAAGAAAAAGTATTCCTGATGACGAACCTGAGGGATCTGATAATCCAGGAAGGAATGGCAGTAGCGTGCGCGAAGCGGAGAGATGCTCTCTGTTTCATTCGATTCCTGATAGAGCAGATTTCAGTACCAGCATTGAACACCTGTGTCAAGATGTTGAGGGAGGGCGATGAACAAGCAAAAGCCTCACTCTTGCTAGCACTGCTGGAGATGCATCAAAGCAAGCCGATGAGGGTGAATATGAAAGAACCTGAGGAGTTAGAGCCCATGAGAAAGATAGACGAAATCAGGAGATTTTCAAACAAGGAGCTGAGACTCACTAAAGAATCTATGGAGGCACTACCGAAATCCAGTGAGTACTGTGGGCCGATCAAGAAGAAGTCGTACTGCTACGTGTCCGGAATCATTGGGATAGCGTACAACCCTTTCCTGAGTGAAGACATACGCGATTGCTTCTTCGATTACGAGCAGGCAGTGTTGCTAAGATTCTGGACGTCGAGGATTGTAACGATTAAGAGATCTAATAATCCACAGACCAAATTGGGACTGGTCTTGGAAGAAGAGGTGACTGCACCTTCCGTGCCAAAATCCGACAAAAGAGTGGAGTTTGGGTTGGGATTCTCAGATGAACTACTGAGAACGAGCTTGATGGTAGTGTGGGAACTAATGAGACCATCATGGTGTCCTATTCCCAATGCTAACTTGATATTACGGGCGACACAAGATGTGCAGAGGGAGCTGAACGCAGACTGTAATCTGCGTGACCTTAATATCATATATAATGTGATGATAACAGCCTCTAGGAGCAACGGGGAAGACAAAGTGGAGTTGCCTGGCTAGGGACCGGAGGACTGGGTCAAACCTGGTAGCTGTCTGGCGGAAGTCTGTGGACTGGAAGGTCACGTTTATGGAGGTCTGGATTGTGTGAAGACCCTAGAGAGACAACACAAGCAATTGACGATATTGTTTGGGAATGTCGTGATGAAAGCAAGGACGGAAACGGAACTGATCGCAGATTGCCATGGAGGAACCGAGGTGAATCTAGTGACTGCACTAGGATTCTACAGCATGTTTGGTTCTTTAGAGGTAATGTTGAATCTAGAACAGAAACATGAGATGGTCACAGCCATCAGTGTAGAAGTGTTCCCAGGAGTTCTGCAAACTGAGCAAAAGTACATAGGAAAGTAGAGGGAAGCGATCGAGACGGAAATGAACATCAGACATAGTGAGTCTTATTGTAGACCATCAGGAGCACGATATTTGGTGGGATCGAAATTGGCTCCAATGTGCAAGCGTAGATACCCGGTGCATTTCGTAGCTGTGGATGTAAAGAGTACGAGAACAAATCGTGGATCAAGCCTTCTCAGTGCCAAAGTGTGTGAGACCAACGAGAATGTCCGAAAAATCTTACGAGTTGCTATGTAAGATGTTCTCAGCAGTTCCAGAGAGAACAAAGAGGTGTTGGAATCGATACTGGGAAGGAAGTTCATGGGATACGTGAGTGGGAACTTCAGTGACTTTAAAGGACAGAAACAGAGAGGATCAACCGTAACGGATTACAATACAGTAGACGAGAATGATGAAGTCCACTGAGTGATGATAGAAGTGGAACCATTACTGGAAGCTTCGGGAAAACGTAATTGGAGGAGCATCATGTTGACGCATGACGAGTTTCCCTGCCACTGCTTGCTGCAGACCTGGTGGTATCCCGAGCGTAGTAATCTGGTGTTGATCTGGAACTCTGGAGAGCTGCTCTCCATGGGTTTACCAGACTCATCACGGCCCATAACGATAGTGATAGTGGGAGTTACGATGGCGATACAATGGCTGGAGGCTCATGTGAGAGAAAACAATAGACAGGAGGCACAGTCGAGAGAACAGTTGCAGAAATTGGATTGTCTAAAAGATTTAGATCTTTTTGAGACAACGTGCAAGATTCTAAACATTCCGATGGAAGTGAAAAAAATATGGGCAAGAAGATGATTGATGCCATGGTTCAGAGCTAACATGACTGCATGGTTGTACGAATATGCCAAAAAGCATATGTCGAAGCACGGCAGAGTGTACAGTGGATATCAGCTGGACATTGGAGCAGGATCTTTCAAGCGAGCTTTCGTGACTCATCGGAATGCAGTGACCACCGCTGTAAAAAGAATTTCCAGGACGAGTGAAAGTAGTGGAAAGGAGAAGGAAGAGATGTTGAAGGAAGATTTGGAAAGAAACATGACGTTGTGTCTCCACAACAGCTTCTGCCGAAACAGAGAACCTAACGTGGATCCTCTACCTTGTTGCAAACAGAGCGTAGAAGAGCAAAAGTGTTGGAGGACTGCTTCCAACAGCGTCAGAATAGCTAACGATCTGTTGCAAGACACAGAAACTGAAAGTGCAGAGTCAGCGTCACAGGAGGAAGAGATGGAATATTGACAAACGGTCGAAAGAACAAGAGGCAACAAGAAAAAAATAAGAAGAATTTAGAAGTTTTAGAACTTCTAAACGAAGAAAAAAGAAGAAGACAAAGGAGTGACGAAGAAGAAGAAATAAAAACACAGAATTGTTTTATGTGTGTGAAAAAACTCAAGTGAGAAACTAAGCAACCAAGTTGTAATTGAAAACTGAAACAATTAGTTGAGCTTTAAACATTAAAGAATTTGTTGCATTTATAAATTTGCATTTTGATTTTAGTTAGTGGCTTTAGAGACATTTACTTACTATTTATTTAGAAAGGCTTTAGCAAAGAGTATATTTAAATATTCCAGCCTGCATGACTGTTTTTAATCAACTAGGAGAACTATTCACTTTGTGGTGATATGAAAGGTTTGGGTAATCTCTCGAAGAGGGAGATTGTTTCATTGTTCTTTCTAACCACAGAGTTTCTTAGTTTTAATATTCAGGACAATAAAAAGCAAGATTTCCGAAGGGAAGAAGCATAGTAGGATAATTTTAGCTTGTTGGTTGGCAGGACTGTCCTGCAAACCAACATCTTTCAAAAATCTAGGAGAAAAAGTTTTTAATCAGGGCATTGACATTGGAAGTCAGAAAAGATGTTTTTATCTTGGGTCATATCCTCAATGTGCAGATTAGTGAAAGATTTGAAGGCTATAGTGATTTAGTATGATGTCATTTATATTCTGCAGTGAGTCGATATGATGCGGATAAAAGTAATTTCGTGCATTTTGTAAATTCTGTTCGATGACACTGTGCCAATTTTACGAACAATGCGAGATTCAATGAGGACATTGACCGGACTGTCCGGGGAGTAGGTGACATTCGACCAGAATGGACAAAAATGCAGACGCAGCAATTTCGAGTTTTTAGCAGCGAACCTTCCGAATTGGCGGTTTCGAAGGAATAAGAGCGTTATTCGAATGATTGGACGAATCAGGAAGGCTGAAGGATTTGGAAATTCCTAAATTTTAAAAATTCGAATTGATGACGTAACAATTCTAAGAAACGTCAAAAACGGCCATTTTAGAGAAAAAAAACGAAATAAAACACAACAACATTAGTTGCGATCGCGATAACGACGAGAATTGTGATTGGAAAACGACAAAAAATTGCAGAAGTAGCAGAGACCATTCCGAGTTGCATCTATTGTGTCGCTACAATAGTTGCAAGGCCGTTGCGAACAACGGTGAAGGGTGGAAGACAGCCTTCCGGGAGGAAGATAAAGGTCTTATTACCCCGGATTCGAGAATCCGGAGGGGTCTCGGGACTGGAATTTTTATCATCCTATACACACTTTTAGCTTCCCTATTATGTCTGAATTGAATTTAATTAACATCTGAATCTATTCTGCTAAGATAAGAAGCTAGGATTTGGGGGAAAGGGTTGATCGATCTTCGATGAAAATGATGATTTTTATCTACTGAACAAAAACAATAGTAATATAATAAATAGTAGTAGCCCTGATTTTAAGAGTGACCTCGTGGTCTGAAGATACTGAGACCCAGCCATGAGCTCACTATTTCTGCATGTAATCTAGTTAATTTGAGTGTTTTGACCGAAGCCGAAAGCAGTAACGTTTTTGTCGACCCGATGTTAGAAAGACCACCGAAAGTACTGGCTTGGTAGAGACAGTGAAAAGCATGTAGAGCTCTGTTTAGACGTTGGCCAGTCGTCTTAGAACCTAGCTTTATTTTCCGTCGATATGTATCTTCCGGGCGAATGTTACACTCAAGCAAAAAATGTCATGGACGGCTACTGTTGGGCAAAACTGCATTCCCAATGGGATTCTGAACAAAAAAGTCGAGAAGGATCTACCTGAAATTGTACAGGGTCAAAATCACAATTATGCTATTTAATTGCAATGGCCTAGCTGCTATGAAAATTCTGCACCTATGTGATATTCGACCAGAATGCCGTCAGTATGCATGTCGAAGTAGAAATTTTATTATGACCATGAACTGGAAAGATTGGCAGTTTCGGCGAGTTAACGGTGTCAATCGTTCAGTTTGATGAATTGGGAGTGGTTAATTTGGCCTGACCTGTTGATTTTTAAAATTTCGATTTGAGCTTGAAAGACACGTAATAACTTGAGATTTTGCGACAACTGAAACTGCAGAAAACAACAACAATATTCGTTGAAACAGAACAGATGAACGGCAATTGTGCGATACTGATCGAAATTGAAATAGGAAAAACTGTTAGAAGATCATTCCGAGTTGTAACATTTGTGCCGCTACAATCGTTACAAAGCAATTCCCGAGAACCAGGAAGGGTGTTAAAACGACTTGGCCAGCCTTCCGGAAAGAGATAGGACGGCTCTCCGTCCGCATCCAAGAATCCGGAAGGGTCTCGAGAACAGAACTCGAACATTACTTTAACTAATTTTTAGCTTCCGTTCATGTCCTGAATTAACATCTAAACTCGTTTTCAGATAATGAGAAGCTAGGAGATAAGGGAAAGGGTTGATGCATCTACAATGGTAATGATGATTTTCATCTACTGAACGAAAACAATTGTAATAAAATAACAAAGTAGTAGCCCTGTTTTTAGGAGTGACCTCGTGGTCTGTGGATACTGAGACCCAGCCATGAGCTCACTACTTTTGCATATAATTAAATTAATTTGAGTGTTTTGACCGAAGCCGGAAACAGTAAAACGTTTGTCGACCCGATGTTAGAAAGACCACCAAAAGAACTGGCTTCGGCAGACACGGTGAAATGCATGTAGAGCTGTGTTAAGACACTAGGCAGTCGTTTTAGAACCTAGCTTTACTTTCCGTCGATATATACTTCCGGGCGAATGTTACATTGATGTTCTTATGGCGCTCCTGGGTGTTATTCTTTTTTAACATCATGACCGGCAGAACCGTTAACGGGCAGTCAGCGCCGAGCAGATGCTCTAAATAGGGCCCTTAGCACGGGGGCGGAAGGGTAGTTCGGAAAGCGGAAGCCTTCCGGATTCCCGAAACTAGCTTTTTAAATAGTTAAGTCGGAAAATTCACGTATCACAAAGGGTGGGGGGATTCGCGGTCCCCGTCGTTCCCTGAGTGGTATAGGATCAAAAACACTTAAAGATATACAAGAAACCAAACAAAAAGTAGTATAGTACCTAAGAAAAAAATAAAAACATAAAAAAGTACCTAGGAAAAAACATTAAAAAAAACGAAAAAAAAAAAACAAAAACAGTAAAAAGTTATAAAAATAGTAGAAATCATCCCCTCAGACGAGAAGTGATACGACCTTCTCGTTTGTTGTTGTTAGATATATTGTTTTTACAGGCATTTATATCAAACGGGATTGTTACGATCAGAATTGAGGCCCGTTTCTGATGCTTGTACTGTATGGTTGTTTGATTATTTAAGCACGTTAATGCAAATTTGTGCTCAATCCGGAAGGGTCTTGGGATTAGAGCGGGAGACTGATCCGGCAAGCAGTGCAAGGAGCAGCAGGATGGGTCTCAAGGACAACAACAATCGACTGTTGGGTATCGTTAATAAAATTTGTATCCCTTTTGGTACAGAAATTAAGATTTCAATCTGTGGGGGGCTCGACAGTTACTGCACTGAAGTTACCCTCCACCGAGTTAGGAATTTCCGAGTTAAGCAGCTTAATTCGGACGTTGAACGAACCCGGAGGAGTGAATTTCTAGATCAATTAATGACTGGCGCTTTAATGATAACATAAACCCAACTTGAGAAAACTGGATCATTGGGTAAAGTTTTTATTCCGCTGGAAATAAAAAAATTAAACTCCACTTTCAAAACTAGTAATCTTTCAAGTATTTTGCGCCATTTCCACGCTCGCATTTGAAGAGTGCTATTAACGTTAATTGCAGCAGATGAATTTTAATTGAACTCAAAAAAAGCATATATACTTAAAGAAATTCGTAAATGCATTACTATGCATGAACGCACATCTAGAGTTATTAGAGCATGTAAAGACTTTCTTCTGAAACAAAAATCACCAAGCCCCATAGATGACTCTTCACTACAGTCATTACTCTTAAAAATTCAGAAATAATTACCGAGCGGTCATGTTGAAAAACAAGTTTGATGGGTTTAAAAGTTGATAGTACTTAAAAACACGTTTGAGTTCTTTTTCCACAATTAAGACTTTATCGAGGTTTAGCCACAACTATCTGAACTGTCCTCTGAAGCAAAATTTTAATTAATTTTGATGCTTCCATAGAAGGTGGCTAAAAACATCTTCACTGTCGGTTCAAACAAAATGTTGACCTGCTTTCAAGAAACGTATGTTAGTTTGTATTAGTCTCGCGTTCTAAATTGTGCTTTATTTTTTTTCAAAGTGAACCACGCAAGACTTCCTACAATTTCGGGGGAGAAAAATATCTTACGAAGAAAAAATTTGATTCTCCAAATCCGCTGCTCAAACATCTCACAGATGATAAACATGAGACTATTTAAACAACATATTGCGAAGATTGAACAGATTTCATATGATTATAATTCAGAATGGCCAGCAAGTAATACGTTTAGATCACAACAAGAATCAAACATAACCGAAAATAGATGCTAAATATTTTGACATGTTATTCCGGTGTCGCGCCATTTTAACTAAACTCATTCGAAATTTTTGGAAGAGCAGAGTTTTGAAACAAACCGTATTGAGTGTGTGCTTTCAAACGAGATAAAACGGCAAGGTTGCTGATGGAAACAAACGGATCGTTAGAATAAAGAAAAAAAATTTGATAAAGAAAAAAAAATTAGAATCAAAAGGAGTTAAACCCAATCTAAAATTAAATGAAATAAGAATGAATACGAAAACTTGTAGAAAAAAAATTGTTTTCTGCTGATTGATTTTTGACGAAGACAACACATATTTGCGTTAAATTCAAGAAACCAAATTGAAATTATAAAACCAAATAAGACTAAAGTATAACTTGGGAGACATGAAAGCTCAAAGAAGCGGGTTCACAGCGTTGAAAGAAAACAATAACAGATGAACAGTTTCGAGACTCACAAAATCCCAATAGAATATGAAGCTTCAAATCCTGAAGTTAAACAAAATTTTGATATCAAATCAGACCTGGCTGGCATTCTGCCCAAAGACAGAGGAAGTTAGGGATATCCAGGTAGCTCAAAAATAAAAAAGATTCGGATACAGGAAAAAATGAAAAATTAATTTCCTCTCTTTTGGGCAGAATGAGAGAAAAAACCGAATACATTGATGGTGTTAATTGTTAAATGTTCCAATATCCTGCATGCTGTGACTATAGCATGCCTGAACTTAGACGGTTGTTCTGAAGGAGCAACAATCTTTCCATATCTAGGAAGTTCCAAGGATTTTGAGCTGAATACGTGATGAAGGGACTCCTGACTGTAACCTCGGTTACGATGATACTTTTGACCTTCTGAAAACCAAAACAGAATAAGAAAAGAAAAAGAAAAAAGCTAATTAAACTAATTCCGCAATTCAAAAAAGAAGTTTTGGGTACCAGTGATAAAAATGAAAAGACATACAAAACTTGCGCTTCTGAAAAACTCGAGCAATTTCCAATTCAAATATGAAAAAAAATCACAATTTCTAATGCATCTACAACCAGCAAAGAAAAAAGAAAATTTCAAATTTGGACAGTTGTTGCTCCTTCAGAATCAACAGTTTATCTCAAGCAAAAAATGTCATGGACGGCTACTGTTGGGCAAAACTGCATTCCCAATGGGATTCTGAACAAAAAAGTCGAGAAGTATCTACCTGAAATTGTCCAGGGTCAAAATCACAATTATGCTATTTAATTGCAATGGCCTAGCTGCTATGAAAGTTCTGCACCTATGTGATATTCGACCAGAATGCCGTCAGTATGCATGTCGAATTAGAAATTTTATTATGACCATGAACTGGAAAGGTTGGCAGTTTCGGCGAGTTAACGGTGTTAATCGTTCAGTTTGACGAATTGGGAGTGGTTAATTTGGCCTGACCTGCTGATTTTTAAAATTTCGATTTGAGCTTGAAAGACATGTAACAACTTGAGATTTCGCGACAACTGAAACTGCGGAAAACAACAACAATATTCAAAAACACTTAAAGGTATAGGATCAAAAACACAAGATATACAAGAAACCAAAAAAAAAGTAATATAGTACCTAAGAAAAAAATAAAAACATAAAAAAGTATCAAAGAAAAAACATTAAAAAACCGAAAAAAAAAACAAAAACAGTAAAAATATATAAAAAATAGTAGAAATCATCCCCTCAGACGAGAAGTGATACGACCCTCCCGTTTGTTGTTGTTAGATATATTGTTTTTACAGGCATTTATATCAAACGGGATTGTTGCGATCAAAATTGAGGCCCATCTTCTGATGCTTGTACTGTATGGTTGTTTGAGTAATTAAGCACATTAATGCAAATTTGCGCTCAATCCGGAAGGGTCTTGGGATTAGAGCGGGAGACTGATCCGGCAAGCAGTGCAAGGAGCAGCAGCAAGGGTCTGAAGGACAACAACAATCGACTGTTGGGTGGCGTTAATAAGTTTTGTATCCCTTTTGGTACAGAAATTAAGATATCAATCTGTGGGGGGCTCGACAGTTACCGCACTGAAGTGACCCTCCACCGAGTTGCGAATTTCCGAGTTAAGCAGCTTAATTCGGATATTGAACGAACCCGGAGGGGTGTAATATTACTATTATTACTATATATACTGCCTTTATTAGTACTCCTATATCGTTTTTCAGTGAAAAACTTAGTAAACAGACCGGTTTTTAGGGTCAAAAGAGTGATATTTTGATCCCCCACAAATCGCGATTTTTGAGATATCGATATTTTTTGAAACGGAAAAAGAGCGCTAAATAAAAGAGTTAATCGAAATTGCACTAGTATATTAGACGGAACCAGTTAATATTAGTTCGGACGTGGTTGGAACTAATTTGGTACCGAAAACCAAATTTTCGTGATTTTTGAAACGCTACGAAATAAAAAAAAATTTGAAATTTTTGCGTTAAGGCAATAAAAATTGTTGTTTGGACTATTTTCATTAATAAATCGACAGGTTTTAAAACCCGTTTGCCAATAACTTTCCGTATTCCAGTGAAATCGAACTTAATATGTTCGATTTAGTGGATTTTTCAATCCGGAGGGGTCCAAATTGCATTGTTTTTGGCAAGTTTTTTCAGCTGGAACGTTTTAGACCGGTTTTTTTTGCATTGAACTAGAAAACTATAGGCGTTTTGAGCTCGGATCAATAATTTTTAGGTCAATAAGACAAGAATTGCTAAAAAAAAAAGTTAGGCGGAACCTATAGGGAAAATTTAGGTTGGAAAATTTTTGAACCTTAGAAAAAAGACGTTTTGGGTAATAACTTTGGAACTACTGGACAGATCCAGTTGATCTTGGCACCATTAGATCAGAAAACAGGTGAGCTTACTCAAAAAGCCTTTAAATTTTGGAAAAAAAAGTAAGCATAGAAAAATACAAGATTGTTCTAAGCAAAATTACCAAAGGGTAGTAACGGTTGAATAAGGCAATTTTACGCTGTTCTCGACAAAAAGGGAGGGCTAAGGTACTCAGAAAACGATAGTCGAGTGGAGACTAGGATAGTTATAAGACCCTTCACAGTTAAAGAGAATTGTCAAATAAGCAGCTTAGCTTCAAATTGGAAGGGTCTAGGGCCGGAATACACCCTTCCTAGTTAGTTCATATAGCATAATAGACTCGGAGACCGTAACGGGAAGGGTGTCGGGTTTAATTTTTAAACGCCCCGAAAAAGCTATTTTTACAAACTCGGAGGGGTCCCAATCCGGAAGGGTCCTATCTTTGCCAATCCGAAGGTTCCTATTTTTGCCAATCCGGAAGGGTCCCAATTTTGCCAATCCGCAAGGGTCCTAATTTTTGCCATTCCGGAAGGGTCCTAATTTTGCCACCTGGAAGGATCCCAATCCGGAGGGTCCTATCTTTGCCAATCCGAAGGGTCCTATGTTTACCAATCCGGAAGGGTCCCAAATTTGCCAATCCGGAAGGGTGCTAATTTGCCAATCCGGAAGGGTCCTATTTTGCCAATCAGGAAGGGTACCGGAAATAAATTTTTCTAAAAAGAATATAACGGACGTGGTTGTAGGGATCCTAAATGGTAAGTAGACGAAAGAAAGCTAAATAGTGAAAGGTATTAGGATATTAGGAGTCACGCTAGAAACCAGTGACTGCACTGGTAGCTTGCCTTTAAATAAAAATTTAAAAAAGACCATAGTAAAACAAAACAGATCTAATCCCGGAGATTCGCGACACTAAGTCTGATTGAAAAGAGAGTTCGACACTAAATTGTGTGGACTGAAATTTAAACTAAAACTTGGAAAAGTGACTGCGTTGAGGATTGTAGTAAGTCTAGATCGGGCAATCCGAAGGTAACACAGGACTCGGTGGGTGCGGCACTAAACAGGGAAAGCTATTTCTTTAAAAGACAAGTTCGACAATTGATTGCGACTGACTAAAGTACAAAACACATACATTCTTGGAAATATTTATTACCTGTTTTCGTTTTTGGTTTTAAATCATCAATAAAGGTTATTGAGTGGGTAGTGATTACACTATCTTTTAGATATATTGATATCATCAATCTGTTCTAGCTTTATATTTTAAAACCAATAATCATTTGTTGTGAATAAATTGTATACACGCTGTACTGTGATAACGTGGTTGAAGGATTCGTGGTCACTATTTAGGTGAAACTTTTGGTATTTATTGTGTTGTGTTATTATTATCAGTAGTCAGAAAATACATACCAGAGTATACAAACTGAGTGTATAAGCGGTAAGAAGTGATAAATCAAAAATGAGTCTAGACAAGTCGAGGTTACATTAACTAAGTGATAGCTCCAGGAAACTCATCCCAAAGAAACAAAGAAAATCAATGAACGACCCTTTTGAGGAAAAGATTGCACGGACCCGGATCACCAAAGTGGAGAAAGTATTAAGCGTATTGGTTGAAACCAGGAGCCAAAAGTCCTCCGAAGGCCAAAAAGCAATGTTAGAAGTAGAGATCCATCCGGATCCTGTCCCAGATGAGAATTGGGCGGGACGTGGAACGGAAGGGAATGGGAACAGAAGACTGGCAAGTGAATCTACTCCTGTAGAACAAAGCCAAGACTTTGCCACTTCCAACGGGACTCTAGATTGAGAGCAGATGTCGGAACTGTCCGACATCTCGGTTGAAAACTTAGCGACAACAAGATCACCCACTGATAATACCGTGATGCATGGGGTGACCGAGAAAATGGCAACGTCCTCCTCGTTTTCAGAACGAGTGAAGAACACTTTGGGAAATTTTTTCCCATTTACTATGGGAACGGGTACAGGCGCTGAAGTAGTAACCCAGGAGGGGGAGGAGGACGATGGCAAACAAGATGACTTGTGATCTCAACTAAAGCTCAACAGCTCGACTCATAAAAATGGAGCACCCACCAACAGGGAGACTGGCTCCCCGGACCGATTTGGTGTGGTCAGGACAATAAACAAGATCATAGATGCATCACAACAGTCAAGAGAGTTCGTGACCACTGCAAAATCGGAAGTGCAATCGACTAGCACAAAACTGCCTGGAACCAATAGGGTGACATCACCACTAGTGACGCCATTAGTGGACGAAAGGGCATCAATCGAAGAGGCATTGACTAGCACAGTGGACAGTATAGGAGATCAGAACAAACAGATGTCCCTAAGAATGAGTGAACTAGAGAGAGCAGTCCACGTCGAGAGAGAAAGCCTGCGGGAAGAGATCAACCGCAACAGGCAAGAAGTCAGCAGAAGTGAAAAACGCTGGAAGGAGAGGACGGATGAACCCTTGGCCAAAAACTTGTCGCGAATAACGAGGGAAGCTGAGTAAAGAGAGATACGATTAAGAGACGATATGGAGAAGTTAAGAAGTCAGCAAGAGCAGTTTCTTGGGACTCTTGACACGAGAATCGACGCGATGATGGAGAGACGCACTCAGACTATCATGGATAGGTTGGAGGTGCTCCCAGGAAACAGGAGTGGATCGAGGAGTAGGGAAGCAACCTCTGGAGAACCCAACAGGGAGATGAGAGTGAACTTCCTTGAACAAGCTAACAGAAGAAGGACATGTGGATCCACGAGAGGTAGGGACAATTCATCCAGCTATGCCACAGGGGATAATAGGCCGATGGGCCCAAATATCAGAGGAGGTTCAAATGGCATCAGACCGACCTCAAACGAGAGACCGATGCACAACGTAAATGCGAATGGAGATGTCATTCCACAAACTGGAGTCATTCGGATCAAGCAAGAAACCGTCCCAGCAACTCGAACAGGAGGGAAAATCCGGAGCTCCTATCGGAGGCAATGACGCTCAAGCGGGGCATACACGAGATGCAACGTCAATGGCTACTGCGTTTGAACTCCTGAAAAGGTCCTTGGAATCTTTCCTGACGAGGTTATCTAGGACCAGTGAACGCAGCGAGAGGTCCAGAAGGGTATTTAAGAAACCAAGATGCTATAAGGACTAATCTGATGGCTGTATAGATACCTGGATAGAAGTGATGAAACTGCATTTTGAGGAAGAAGACTTGACAGAAAAGCCAGAATGCAGTGAGCTCACTTGCAACCTGGAAGGGACAGCCCTAAATTGCGCGATGGCCGAAGAGCAATACCAGCGGGACACAGCTGAGACGAACTTTGAAATCTTGTTGAATCGTTTTGGCTCAGGGGTACAAGGACACCAAGCAATGATGCGCTTCGAGAAACGGATGCAACATAAAGATGAAAAGAAAGACATGTTTTTAGATGATCTGAAGATGCTTAAAAGGCGTAGCCAAATAGCAGGATGAATCTAGCAGTAGCTTCAAAATTCACCCATCGAGGATGTGAAGAACGATGAGCTTCGAACAATGTTGGCAACTCATAACACACGACTCTCAACTAATGCGCCTACACCAGAAGAAGTGAGACTCAAATCCAAGGAATATCTTCTACTAAAAGCCTCCATTGAGATCTGGCTATTACAAAAACATTTATGGTAATTTTAACAATGGATCAGCTAACCAGGGTAACAATTAGTACAAACCAAGGAACGACATGGACAAGAGACTTTCTTGTGCAAATTGCAGTTCGACGGACCATCATATATCAGCATGCCCAACCTACAAACAAGAATTGAAAGCTATAGACTTCAGCCTCGAGGATGACGATGCGTCAGAAATCGATCATGAAGATTTCATGAGAGGAGTAATTGCGAAATTCGACCCCAGGTGTTTCTTTTGTAACTTGGAGGGTCATTTTAAATCGGATTGTTCACAATTTTGGGATGCTGTGGCAGACATTAAGCATCCAAGGCATGAGTAAGCTTTATCGGGTGTAAAAGCCAGCAATGCACGCCTGTTGAGTGAAGTGGAGGCACGCAGAAAAGAGAAACCGCAAGAGCTGGCAATATAGAAAATGCAGACAGTAACTGAGGAAATGCTTGAAGCTGATCCAGTGACCAGTGACTGCGGCAGATGATTTCAAGATCGACTATAGTGCAGCAGCGATAGATGCTTTAAACAGAGTCCAACAGGAGTTGGTGACAAAGGAGATAGAACAAAAAGTGAAGCTCGAACAAGAAAATGGGAAAAAAACAGTAAAAGCTGAACGCCTTCGAAGCATCGGAGGTGGAAGAAACGAAAGCACCAAGCAATTTGGGCATGAAACTAATAGATCGACTATAGGGCAGCAGCGATAGATGCTTTAAACACAGTCCAACAGGAGTTGGTGACACAGGAAAAGCTAAACGCCTTCGAAGCATCGGAGGTGGAAGAAACAAAAGCACCAAGCAATTCGAGCATGAAACTAATAGATCGATTATAGGGCAGCAGCGATAGATGCTTTAAACAGAGTCCAACAGGAGTTGGTGACAAAGGAGATAAAACAAAAAGTGAAGCTCGAATAGGAAAATGGGAAAACACAGGAAAAGCTAAGCGCCTTTGAAGCATCGGAGGTGGAAGAAACGAAAGCACCAAGCAATTTGAGCTTGAAACTAAATGTCACCTCCGGGCACACGTTCGGCATCGTGCCACAAGGAAGCAAAATACAGTCAATAACCTCAGTGGCGGGACATCAGGTGATCAGGCACCTAAGTGAACCCTCAGAGTTCACTATGATGCATTTGGATACATATGCAGATTATCTGAGACAAGTAGAGCCACGTACAGAGTCAAGGGCTGTGCGAGCGTTGGGGACCACGGGTAGCCCTCGAATAAAGAAATTTCACGGGCGTTACGTGGAAGTCTATGGACCATATCAAGTGATGTTGAACGTGGACGGGATCAGTATCTATACCAGGACCTACGTCACAACAAATAGTGACCAAATAGGGCAGATCTATTTGGGTCAAGAAGAACTTAAGGTCCGTAGAATCGGCCATGACACCATGATGGAGCAAGATTCAGTACACATAGGGTACGAAACAGATGTGACTGCACATCTGCTAGACACAAATGGGAAGAAAATTGGAGTAATAGGACTACTGGATACAGGAGCAGTGGTAGGCAGGATGCCAGTAAAGACTTGGGAAAGAACGGGCTTCACGAGGGAAGACTTATTTCCAAAAAACCTCACATTGGCAGCAGCCAACCGCGGAGCAATCCACGTAGCCTGAAGAGCACCGATAACGGTCCTTCACATGGGAGGACGGGACCTTTGGATGAGCTTCCTGGTAGTAGAGAACCTGGACGACTCAGACCAATTCATCTTGGGCCGTGACTTTGTCAGGAATTTCTATGTGATGATTGAATTGAACAACAGACTAATAAGGATTAGAAATCCGGACCGGAAGTATGTTAAGAGACCGATTAATAGAAAAATAACGGATGAGAAGGTGCCAAATTTTTGGACAGAAAAGAAAAAAGTCAGCCGGGACAGGCTGTTGTAGCGATTTTTAGGATGAGAAAATCAAACCCATTAAATAATAGTAAACAGGTTTGTTTGGTACCCAACCCAAATAGTTAAAGCACAGTGATTTTAGGCCAGAGCTTTTCAGTAACACGATACCGACTGTGTGCCAGTGTGTTAGTGTGTTATTGAACACACTGGACACCACGGTTTCAACCCACCGTGGAAAGAAACTTGGCTACGATTTGCCAATGAGGACCGACTATGAGGAGACACTAAAATTGAAAGGACATAATGTGAAAGACTGCCCCAGCCATGTCAACAAAAATAAGATTTTAAAGAGAATTAATGAACTGAAATCATTTAATTAACTGTTTTCAATGAAATCCGAAAAGGATGACGGCTTATCGAGCTGCTCGAATTTTCCGGAAAACCCCTAGTCATATGAACTAGAATCTGAAAAACCGGTTTTGCCGGAAATAGAACATTTGAAAGGGAAAAAAGGTGAGTGAGATTTTCAATTAAAACAGGGCGGTTTTAATTCGGATTACGAATCTTTTTTCAAGGCATAAGGCAGATATCGGTTGTTGCAATTTTGTCGAACACGAAATCGAATTATATGAAGGCGCCGTTCACATGGGGAAGGTGCAAGGCGCATGAAGCCTCACAAATTGGAAGCGTGCAGAGCGGAAATAAAAATGTTGCTCGAATACGACATGATAGAACCCTCGAAGTCGCCTTGGGCTTGTGGGGTTGTCATGGCCAAAAAGAAAGGGGGCAGCTTAGATTTTGTTGCGACTTTTGTTACCTGAACGCAGTAACAATAAAAGATGCCTACCCGATACCGCGGATAGATGAGAGCCTCTCGAAACTTGGCGATGCCAAGTTCTTCACAACCAGAGTAACGAAGAAGTACGGGAATCTTGGGATGTGCTACGTGGATGACGTGGTCATAGCAACAACCAACTTGGCAGACCACATTGATAGACTCGATGAAGTCTTTGGTTACATGAAAAGAGCGGGCTTGAAATGCAAACCATCGAAATGTAAAATCCTTAGGGATTCGATCAAGTACCTGGGAAGAATAGTAGACAGGCATGGCGTAAGGTCGGACCCGGAAGCAGTGGAAGCCGTGTTGACATGGAAGGCCCCCAGAACGGACACACAGCTCATGAGCTTCCTGGGATTTGCCAATTACTTTCGTGAGCTCATAAAAGGATACGCCGACAAGGTGTACCCCATGCAGAAATTGATGCGCAACAATTAAAGATGTTCGAGTGGAATGAAGAAGCTCAAGCAGCCTCCGAGAATATAAAGCGGGAACTGTGTGAGGTACCAGTGCTAGGTATGCCCGCAGAGAAGGGCATGTACGTTCTCGACACTGATGCTTCAGTAGTAGCCACCTCAGGAATACTGCATCAGGAGCAAGAATGGAATGGGAGAACAGTTCTCCGTTCCATTGCATATGGCAGTAAAATGTTGAGTGACACTGAAATGAAATATGGTGCACCCAAGGCAGAAATGTTTGCAGTAGTCACATTCGTGGAGAAGTACCGCGCATACTTAGGCAGCGCCCCCTTTAAGCTACGCGTGGACAATAGAGCGTTATCCTGGTTGAAGACGTACCGGATGGCTCAGAGCTATATTGGTCGATGGATAGTCAGGTTAGGCGGCTACCACATGATAATCGAGCAGAGAATGCGTGACAAACACCAGAATGCTGACAGCCTCAGCGAGAAGACTGAGTTTTATGAACGACTGGAATAGAAGCAAGCCAATCAGGTGGAAGTCATGGAAGGGTTCTCGTTTCTGAACAAAGAAATTTACGAAGCGCTTCCCTCGACGAGGTTGTTGGACAAATCTGGACATCCAATTCCGGTACACCCCGAGTTACCAGTGGAGGAGGCAGCAGAAATAAAGATTTTATCAAAGAAGGACCCGGTGCCTTTGGCTCTGTTGCTGCGCTCGAACCTGGTCTAACGGTAACTCTCTCCTATGAACATAAACAGCCTGTCATTGCTGGATAAAACGGTGCAGGTCACACCGCAAGTGATGCGGATACTGGGCGGATTGCTGGAGAGAGAAGTGACTAGAGATGACGCCGAAAGGGCAGCAACCATGGCGTCGCTGACAGTCAGAGAGAAAGTGAAGATCATGCCATCAAGGCGCCAACACAAGGAAAACGAAAGGGATTGTAGGACGGTAGTTCAACAACTGGTATCCTCGATTCCCCAGAGCGTTTTGTTGAGAACATCATATAAACAAGAAGAACAGGAGATCGGAAAACAAAGGAAGGCTGTCACCTTTGGGAATCCCGATCAGAGGTGGGTAGAATTTTTCCGGGGAGTCGGATGTTGAAGAAAGTAGACATGTGCATAAACGAGACCGGGAGGATAAGATATTGTCCGGGGAGTTTAGATGGATGAGCAGAGCGTATAAATCGGAACCAGCAATGGAGATGTGCTCCGTGGCAGACTCGTCGGTTGACAACATTTCGAGGAATTCAGAAACCGACAGTTATTCAGACAGGTTCTCCAGCACAAGATCAGAATTGTCAGAGTTAGTGATCCACACGTTACTAGTGGAGACACGAGCAAGAGACTTGGACAGGGAGGTATATCAAGACCCTGACAGTGATCGCTACCTGGTACCCAGCGAAAGAGTTTTTGACAACGCAGCGGATGATCTGGAAACAATAGCGGTATCAAAATGTTCATTGAGCTTGTTACCGCAGAAGGAAGCAGTCAGGACTGACCTTCAACCCTTCATACAAGAGACAGAAATTGGCGAAAATTTGGTGGGTGAAGCTGGAAGATGCGAGATACAGACTCTGGGACCTACTAAAAGCGCAGAGAAATGACCGCATGAAGAGCAATTTGAAAAAATGGATCGAGAATGGGGCATCAGATTAATGTGATCTGGAGGAAGACAGTTACCGCATTCTGAGACTGTACTATATGTAGAAGGAGGGAAAGTTGTACCTGAACAAGGATGGGATCGTGGCTTGTAAGAAAAGAGAAGAAGACAAAGTCCTGTACAAATATAACGCTTTAGTGTTGGCGCAACTCTATGAGACAGAACTGTTAATCAGATTGTATGATCAGATGGGCCACCAGGGAACTGATAAAGTATACCAGAGGATCCTGAAACGTTTTGAATGGCCTGGGATGAAAAAGGCATGTGAGGAGTGGGTAACAGCATGTCTGTCATGTCAACAAGTCAAGGATCCAAGGAAATTGCGATTTCCATTGCAGTTAATTGAGTCATCTGAATTTAACTAGGTGGTGCAGATTGACCACCAGAGGATATGTATGACAGACAGTGGCTACAATCAGGTCCTGGTCATGATCGATCACTTCACGAAATATGCAGAGGCCGTGCCCTGCATAATTGCCTAAGCAGAAGAGACATGTGATCATCTAATCAACAAGTGGATAGCGAGGCACGGATGCCCAATGACATTTCAATCGGACGATGGAACAGCCTTTGTAGGAGAACTTACCAAAGACCTCATGCGACGTTCTCAAAAGGCTCAGGCTCACTCAACGACGTATCACTCCCAGACGAATGGCTTAGTAGAGAGGCAAAATCGGACGTTTTGTCGATGCTGAGGGTGTACTCTTCTAGATACTGAGTGGGACAGATACCTTTCACAAAAGATGGGAGCTTATAACAGCATGCAACACTCTACCACGGGAATTAGTTCACACTTGATGTTGACTGGACATGAAAGGTCTTTGCGTTTGAAACTTTTTACCAAGAGTTGAAGGAAAGAAAACATAACCACAGGTTTATGTGAAGTATGAGATTAGGCGTCAACAAGAACTGAACGACTTGTGCAGACGAAATAATCAGCAAGCACAGGCAAGGCAGAGGAAAACGTTTGATAAGGAGGCAGCTGGTGCAAAAGCTTACTCAGTAGGAGACTACGTATGGGTATTTCAAAACGTTATACCACCGAAAGGAACCAAGAAGCTCCTAGATAAGTGGAGGGGACCGTTCATGATAACGGAGGTGCACCAGGAGGGGACGTTTTTAGAGACTGAGTACCGGCCGAGCTGCTCACTTTGAAAACATTAAGCCACATAGCCCATCTACAGAGGACTAGTGTATACCTGAGGACATGGAAAAGGGTGAGTATCTGATGATGGAACCTGCCTGCGAAGTCAATGAAAAAGGTACTAGGGAAAAGAATGACGGGAATGAAGCGCTAGAAGAATGAACGTGTCCACCACTGGACCTGGACCCCAATGAAATAATTGAAGCAGATGAGGAGACCTTAACCTACGCAGAAGAGGACTGGCAAGAAAAGGAACAGTTGGAGGTTGCCAAGAACTTGGAACCAGATCTATCCTTTGCAATACAGACACGACAGAGTGACAGGCAAAGAATCACGAAGAAGAACAACCCATACGGAGACGACTTCATAGTAGACAGGATAGATCTAACGAAGATAGCGGAAGAACTGGTGGATCAAGAGGAAAAACCCGCCTCAGAGGAAATAAACCGCCAAGTAGAGTTCGATGACGAGCAACAGCAATCCTACGAACAAACATTGACGAACCCGCGTGTCTTAGAGTGGCTGAACGAAATGACATCAGACCCAAAGGAGACCAGTGTCGCGATTCAGGACTTGGACCATGAGAGCTTGAAATAAAAAAAAACGACAGATATAATCCTTCCTGGGCAGCCCAGGAAGCGCAATTAATCATTCCTGCGTCCAATCTCAACTTTAATATCCGGTATGCGATCAACGGAGACGTCGATGGATATTTTTGTCCGCGGAGTGGGTGTAGGACTTACCCACACTGAAAAATTATCAGTAAAAAAATAATAATAATAGCAAGAGAAGCAGGTGACCTAGAAGCTGAATCAGGCGAACATCCTGAGGAACCAGACATAAGGAGAGTAGTAGAGTCATGTTTCAACCTGTCAAATGAGTACTCAAGTAGCATAATACTAACAGATAGCGATTTTATACTCAAAAATAGGACATGTGCGATAGCGATCACAGCGGACATCAGTTTTACGACAGCGTTAGCAGCAGATTTTAAGAGAGAATATAAAAACATAGAATTCCCGTGGAACTAAAGACCAGGAATAGGAGATGTAGCAGCCTTGCATCTGGCGCCTTCGCAAATACCAGGAAGTATATATGCTTCTTGGTGACGAGGGCGACGGAGAAGCAGCATGTGGACCCTGAAGACTTGGTCTTGTCTTTGACGGGACTGAGAGACTTCCTTTGGGAGAGGGAGGTGGAGGAGCTCTCGCTTCCAGTATACGACCCAAACCGAGGACGACTGCATCCACGGGAGTTGTTTGCACTGATACACGTAATCTTTTCAGATACTAACATACAAGTAAGTTTATATAAGAAATACTATTTGAGTATAGGCTCAGTGTAAGTTGAGTGTAGGACGTGTTATGTTATATGTGATATGTTATGTGTTATTATATTAGGACCTTGGGTGTGGAAGGGCTAGTGACCACGAATGACCGAACGATAATCAAAGGAACAGACACAAAATTTGGACTGTCCATTTTTAGGTCAAATTCCAAAATTTTAGCAATAAAATGATTTGAATAAATTTTAAGATCATAATCTTTTTATCTGACTGTTTTAAATTAATTTTAATACAAAAATGAAGTAATGTTGACAAATGTGATACTCATGA
This sequence comes from Symsagittifera roscoffensis, assembly GCF_963678635.1. NCBI lineage: Eukaryota > Metazoa > Xenacoelomorpha > Acoela > Convolutidae > Symsagittifera > Symsagittifera roscoffensis. The sequence goes on from NC_087064.1 coordinate 61,799,162, forward strand.
TCTCTTTTCTAGATCCTGATTGATCATTTAATTATTCATCAGATTTCAATTGTGCAAACTGATAATCAAAACCGAATCAAGAGAAATGGACAACTTCGACTTGAACGAACTGATGGACCTAGCGGAGGCTTATGTAGGACCGGTGATAGATGCGATCTATCGTCGGCTAATGGATCAAGACTTCGCTCTGGAGGACCCAGAGGTGGTCGTGTTGCTGGTCGCCTTGACAAACATCTTAGGGCATGACAACCGTGGGGACCGCCCCACAGAAGTCTTTTTGATGGCCGCATATGGACAACAGGGAGTACTAGACCGTCCAAACATAAGGGTAATGAGGCGGAGAAACGGGGCTCTCTCAGGAGGTGACTTGGCAAACGAGCCTGGATTGGGAAGTTCCAGTACCTACTAACCAGGTGAGATGCCTCTCCCAACAAAGCCTAGGCCTGGATTGAGAAGGATGCATCAGGAGATGAAATGCGAGGCAGTATCGTCTAGTTAACAACTGAGGGCAGCTGTGCCACCAAAGAGTGCGAGAATAGAAGAGGAATTCCAAACGAATGAAACGATGCAAGATCTAAGTGAAACGAAGAAAGAACTAGATCGAGTGACCAAGGCTTTGCTCAGTGTTGAAGAAGACAGAGATATGTGGAAAAGACTGTTTGAGGACTGCAATAAGATGCAGAACGAGGAAATAGAATGTTTGACGCGAAAATATAAGGAGCGTTCGGAGCGGTTGGCATTGAAGACAGCAGTGGAAAGAACAATACCCGCAAGGGATACTCCTTGTGGGCAGTCCCCGATGGAGCTTCTAACGCCTCGCGAACTTAGCCAAACGACAGAAGTACGAGTTCCGACAGCAGTCGGTAGAGCAACCATCCCGGACCCGAGTGTCACCATCGGTGATCCAGTCGTGGAGCAGACAGTGCAGAAATTCAAGTGCGCGGTACTGACCGTCTGCACCGTTCCGATGAGCTCGAGAACGTTAAGACCGACGGGAAGGAAGCACAACGAAAAAGTCATCCGATGGAATAACACAGTTAAAAATCTGGCGAGTCGCAATGCCGGGCGGATGATCTTGATGGATTTAGAACATGAGCTGAGAGCCATGGATCAGGCCAGATTCACTACAGATGGAGTCCATTTTGACAGTATAAAGGGACAAGCCTGGATGTACCGGGTCTTCCAGGAGCGACTGGACGAACTAGAGGTCGAACTCTTTGATACAGGAGTGCTGAGGAGGGAAGAAACAACGATGAGCCGGCAATTTCGACCTTTTTGCCTCCTAATCTAGAGACACGTCTGGGATCAGTATCAGCTGTGCCCCAGCTGCCACAGAGCTCCAGCGAGCCGGGGCAAAGAATGAACGTACTGGATCGACTGGGCGAAGCGCCAGTGAGAAGGACTATTCATTCGCGAAGGTGATTAGGACCTGTTAACTCAACAACGGATACGATGTCAGTCACCTCGAGGTCGGAAAGAACGAGTACAAGCCGAGAAGAGCGACGACCATACAGAAGTTCTCCAATGTGGTCGAGACCCATACCTTGCCCCTGGCATGTCAACAAACAACACCTGATGAAATTGAAACTTCAGATGGTGAAATTTGCAGCCGACGCGATGAGGATGCTGAATGGAGCTAGGCTCTCTGTGAACGGGCTATACTCAATCGTGGGAGTCGACTTCTTGATAGCAGCTGGCATCAACTTTAGCTCTACGACGGCCTTACGATTCGCTGATTTTGAGGGACTAAATAAACTTTGCAGGACGTAAGAATGAACCACAGCGAAAGAAATCGAGAAGAAAGGCCAGAAAGATTTCTGACGACTAGAGCACAGCAAGTGAAAATGTTCAAACAAGTGGGAGCACCTCCATCTCACGTGAAAGAAAGGGCTTATCCAAAGCAAGTAGCACAAGAAGGCGATGTTGAGAGATATGGTGAACTGAAGATTTGAAAGGACGAGACTATCTTTGCGGCATACGATAAAGAAGAGATGAGGAAGGCCAAGATTATGGTGGTGGCGAAATCGGATTTTGTGCATACTTCCTAGTCCTTAATTTGGCCTGACGTGATAATGCTGGCGGCAATCGACCTGGACCTGATGCAGTCTGTATCATTGGCAATCGGGGTCCAACGACAAACTGAAATGAACCCGATCACGATCGTGTTTGCCGGCATAAACGACCACTTGCATATCAGGGGTTTCCTGAGCAGACTCAGAGAGCCTACAACGGCGGAAGATGCAGTATGGCCAGCCATCAAAGACATTCTAGAATCAATGGGCGAAATAACGGATACACTAAAAGAAGGATCATTCACCTGAATGACACCAAAAGCGGTATTTGCGTTGTCTCCGGGACATGCATATCTCCCGGATGGATTGAAATTCGTGTACGCAATGGTAGCATTACTCGCAGAAGGGAAGTATGATGTGATCATTACTGCTCCGAACCGCGAAGTGGAAGCGAAAAACCTGAAACCACTTAGGGCAGAATTGCCGGCAGTATGGTCGGACATCTCGAACGCCTAGAGAGGATTCAAAGATCATTCACTAAACATGCTAGTACTGGATGAGGTGTTTGGAATGGAACTGTCCAATTTCAGCAGGCAGATCAAATTAAAGCCAGGATTCAACAATGACCATCGAGTGATAGAGGCGATGTCCAATCAATTGTGGTTGAGAGGAATTGAGATGAAGGAGGAAGGAGAGAAGAGGCAGAACTCAAAAGAGACGAAAGCTCACTTGAAAGCGATGGTTGTTGAACAAAATGGGCACGGACGCTTTCGAGCGAGGCCCGGTGATGATTAAGAAGATTCATGCCTACCTAATTGGAAGAGTTGAACCTAGCGGAAAATGCGGAGGAAAAGTTAGCCGAATTCGTGAATATGATGAGCCAAGTAACTCTTGAAACTTTCTGGACGCAGAATCTACGATAGAACTGACGGCATGTTTGAAGGGTTAAGAGCAGGATGGACCGCGTTCTTCCTGGCGAAAGTCTACCCCGGACTCTCTCGATACCTGGTAAAAGAGTTCCTCAAAGCAGTAACAGAATTAATGATAGAAGTGATCCTAGCGTTGTTCGTGACGTTTGGAGCAGAGAGTTTAGTGAAAGGACTAGTGCTACTGCTCACCGAGTAAGTGCAGAACTTGCGACTGGACGGACTCCTGACACTAATTGCGATCGCCCATGGGAATTTGGGATGGCTGATGAATTTGACCCGCTACCCTGAACAAATGAAACAAAACGTGAAGAGATTTTATATAAAGAGGTCCACCGACTCATTGACCAAAGTAAGGGATCTGAGACACACCTTAATCCAATATCTTTTACAGCAGAATCACTTTGGAACAGGAGAAGACGAAACGATTGAATAAGAAGAAGATGTGCGACGTCATGCAGGATGCATGCCCCTATTGACTGATTTGAGCCTAGCTATGCGGACCGATCCCTTAGCGTTAATCAGAGGGACCACGGAATTCGTCACGGTTATATACGGTCCTGCAGTAAGATTCGCGTTCCCTGACGTAAAGGTGGAAGCGTATAGAAGGTCGGTGTTGCACCTGAACCTCATTTCAGCAGTGGATGGGAGCGCACTCAATTGGTGTGAGCAAAGTTTGCTACAAGATTTGATGAGCAAAGATATTAGAGCCAGAGATGACAGCAATAAATTTTGAGGATCATTTCCGTGAACGATGGGTGAAGTAGACAGAGGAAATATTGAAGTGTTCCCGGAACTTGCGGCCCTATAACAAGACGAATGGAGAAATAACGAGAATTCCTAGTTTGATGGCCTCGTACCACAAAGTGAGAGAGGAAACGAAAGGCTGGGACGGATACAAGAAGCTGCCAGAAGATATATAGAATTCCCCTGTTTAGAACGATGTTGCTCGGATCAGACTCCGTAGTACAAACTCCCAGGTTGAGAGCCTTTGAAACAAATGAAAGGAGAATGGCGAAGTTCTCTGAGACGATGGACCCGTGCTTCGTGGGCAGTAACGCTGCCGTAATGCAATACACGCAGTTGGCGTACACGGATGAGTCGACGAGGAGACGAATGACTAATACAGCCAATGCGAATCCCGAAAGATTTGAAGAAGAGTGGGCGAAATTAGACCTGGCGCCAATGAACTTGAGAGGTAAGGCAGACTTGCAGGAAGCCGCGCTAATCGTAATGAACGTGAAGCCAGAATTGACAATAAGCGGGAAACTGTTGACGAGGACAGCACTAGCACCCTTCAGCTGTGAAGAAGTCAAGATAAAGCACGGAGAAGAAGAAAAGTCAGCTGGCAGGCTAGTCATACCAAAGTTTCCAGACGGGACAAGGATTGAAGAGCAAGACCCTTCGAGTTCAGGGAGGAATCAAAAGCGAGACGACAAGGAGAGAGAAGACCGTCGATCGCAGGAACTTATGCAGCAGGATCCTGATCAAGCAGGAAAGGATGACGATAAGGCTTCGACAGGTGGGATGTCTAGCCTAGATTTCAATTTCCTAGAGGACTTTGAAGTCGAGACGGGAACGTTAGAAGGAACGGCTGAGCCAGCAGAGGATGAAACTTCCTCACTGGAACCTCCGTCAGCGTTCATGGATATAAGCCGAAATTTGCCGGCGAGCAGCTCTCCTGGTAAGTTTGAGACTATCGAGAAGAAACTTTTAATGGAGTCTCCGAGGAGAAGAAGAAAAGAAAGCCTTGCCAGAGTACCTTTCTTGGGAAAATTACCAGAAGAGGAGTAAGAGGCTCACCACAGAGACCACGAGAATAGAACGGGGTGTAATATGGACAAAGTTGCCTTCATGGAAGAGGTCTGGACGGTAGTTCAGTGCTACGGGACCCAGTCAATGTCGAAAACAGGTCTCAACAGATCATTGGTGCGAGAGATCCTCGACAAGTTGGATGAATGCGAAGAGAGGTTGAACGAGTTGTTAAACGATTCGGCCACTGACGAATGTGAAGTGAATTCTCCCGTAAAGGCCGCGCAGCAAGAAGCCAGCAGTGAATTAGTATATCTGTCAAGAACCCGAAAAGAAACTACGCGGTCGAAAATTGTGATTGACAAGATCTATGATATGAAAATGAAACTTGGCAGCAAAGTGACATTGAGGAAGGCTGGAAAAGCGAAAGTAGACTCTGACATTTCAGTCAAAGCTGTCAATTCAGCCAAGCAAAAGCGTGTCGAAGAAGTCATGGATACGGAACAATTCGACAACCGATTGCCTGGCTCGGATAGCAAACTGACCGATGTAACGATGGTGCCACCCATCCTCATGGCAGGACTAAGATCAGCCAGTATAAAATCAAGAAGAGTGACCGCACTCTGACTGGAGCGACATTAGAAATGGAAATACTTAGCCAAAGTGGAGAAAGTACCCTACGAGAATTCAGGCCATCTTGCATGAACCATGGAAAGGGAAGCGCCGTAGGACAGCTAATCCCAGTGGAGCATAACCGATTGAAAATGTCAGAAACCGTCTCGATCGACGAATTCGCTGGTGGTTACATGGAGATGGTGGAATACACAAATACGGCTAGAGGACACCTAATCGATCTAGAAAACAAAGGCGCCATGGAATGTTAACTGGAGACGATGATACAAGGCACAACCCTGAAGCAGAAAGTATAGGAAACGTTGGTCTACTCTGAAATGCATGCAGAAACGATAGACCAGTTAGTGAGCTTACCATGGAGAGCGATGGTGATACGACACTTCGAAGAAGAAATGAGAACCACCAAGAGAATACACGCTCTGATAGCGATACCTTACGTGAGAGCGGAGCTTTAACTTAGGTTCGCTTGGTGCATGACTGGACTGACGAAGGAAGATTATGATTCAGAAGAAAGGGAAAGATCGAATTAAGAGAAAATGTTCTTGATCACGAGTGTGAGAGATCTAATGACCCAAGAAGGAGCGGCAGTAGCGAGTGCGAAACGGAGAGACGCTCTCTGTTTCATTCGATTTATGTTAGAACAAATATCGGTACCAGCGTTGAATACTTGTGCCAAGATGCTGAGAGAAGTCAATGATCGAGCGAAAACCTTGTACTTACAATCTCTTCTATTCATACATCAAAGTAAACCGATGCGAGTGAATATGAAGGAGCCCGCATAACTGGAACCAGTGAAGAAGATTGATGAAATACAGAGACTCTCGATTAAGGAGCTGAGGCTCACAAAAGAATCCATTGAGCACTGCCGAAGTCCAGTGAATATTAGACCGAGCAGGAAAAAGTCGTACAGTTACGTATCCGAGATTGTTGGGATGGCATACAACACTTTCATTAATGAAGACATACGCGATTGTTTCTTCGACTACGAACAGGCGGTGTTGCCAAGATTCTGGACGTCAAGAATTGCGACAATAAGTAGCGCTGCTAAACAGCAGGCTAAACTGGGGCTTGCGTTGGAAGAAAATGTGACTGCACCTTCAGTGCCAAAATCTGACAACCGAGTAGAATTTGGATTGGGATTCTCGGGCGAATTTCTGAGGATGAGTCCAATGGCGTTGTGGGAGCTGATGAAACCATCATGGTGTCCGAGTCCTAATGCCGATTCGATTTTGAGTGCAACACAGGATGTGCAGAGGGAGCTGAATTCAGACTGTAACTTGCGTGACCTGAACATCATTTACAACTGATGACAACAACCTCCAAAAGCAACAGAGGAAACAATGTGGAATTGCCTGGATGGGGACCAAAGGACTGGGTTGAACCTGGTAGCTGTCTACGAAAGTCTGTGGACAGGAAGGACACATGTGTGGAGGTCTTGATTGCGTGAAGACTTGCGAAACAACATAAGCAATTGACGATTATGTTCGGGAACATATTAATGAAAGCGAAAACGGAAACGGAACTGATTGCAGATTGCCACGGAGGAACTGAGGTGAACCTAGTGACTGCACTAGGATTCTACAGCATGTTCTTTAGAGTCATTATTGAATCTAGAACAAAAGCATGAGATGGTCACGGCCATCAGCGTAGAAGTGTTTCCGGGAGTGTTGCAAACTGAACAGAATTACATTGGAAAAAGGAGAGAAGCTATAGAAGCAGAGATGAAAATTCGGCAGAATGAAACTTAACGCAGTCCTACGAGAGCGCGATACCTAAAGGGATCGACATTGGCTCCGATGTGCAAAAGCCGATACCCAGTGCACTTTGTGGCAGTGGATGTGAAGAGTACGAGGACGATTGTGGACCAAGCTTTCTCAGTGCCGAAATGTGTGAGATTAGCGAGAATGTCGGAGAAATCCTACGAGTTGCTTGGTAAGATGATTGCAGCACTTCCAGAAAGAACTAAAGAAGAGTTAGAACCCATACTGGGAGAGAAGTTCATGGGATACGCTAGTGGGAACTTTATTGATTTTGACAAAGATAGAAGTAGAAAACATTTTTCAACCAAAAACAGAAATAAGTTACACTGGAATTATTACAAAAAAATCAAAACCTCGACCCAGTCATCAGACAACTAAAATCATGGCACAAATATAAAACTAAACCAACCAAAACTGATACCACAATCTTAGGAAACAAAACACTCCTTAGATATTTCAGAAAAATCGATAAAACCACTATAAATGAGAGTAGTAATTCAGCTTGTGTAAATAGGCGAGAATTTGCTGATATGAGATTCTTTTTTTTTATAAATGAAACCACTATAAATTTTAAAATATCAAACACCTAACTTTAAAGTTCCTTGTCTACTTTTAAGTATGATGTTAATAGCACATTAATTATCACATTATGCCACTTATAAAATATCAAACGTAAACCAAGTACATCTCATGCACCTTGGACAAACGGACTAGTCGAATGTATGAACCGTTCATTACAAGAATATCTCAGATGTATCATTAATGGAAATGATACACGATACACCGAATGGTCAACAGATGTAAAATTATTCCCCTTATCCTATAATTCACAAGTTCCAACAACACTAGTAATGTCACCATATGAAATTGTTTCTAACCAAAAACTACGAAAACAAATAAATTTTACAGCAAACGCCCATAAAAACGCACAAGGTTATTGTAAACCAAACAAAGATTCAATATGTTACACCTTACCGCTACATACCCATGATGAAGACCACTTTCACCATCCACAAATTTTAAAATTAGCTTCCGGTACACATACCGAATGGATTTTAAACAGTGATGAAAAACACACTGAAATTCATCAAAAACGAAAAAAAACTGTTACAGAGGCAAAACATAAATAACCAAATCAATTCACGCTTCACACCAGCAACAGATTTAAAAATCGGAAATTTTTTTTTAATTCCAAATTTCACAACACAAAAAGGAATTTCCAAAAAATTACAACCACACCGAAAAAGACCATATCAATTAATTGATAAACTCAATGATGTAACATAAAAACTTACTGACTCAAGTAAAAAAGAAATTGTTCAGCATCGAAATAATCTAATACCCTATAATCCAAAAGAACACGCTCTCCGTGAATTACCTCAATTTTATTCCTTCACAGAATTAAAAAAAAATTATTCAAAACAATTCAGATATTGAACAAAATAAAAACACTGACAAACATATGAATTCAAAACCAACCCAACAAAAAGAATTAGTTCACCACACATCTCCTAAACTAGAGACAAAAACATCTCAAAAAGAAGAAAAAATAGAAAAATGGAAGAAAAAAATCTACCACAGGATCAAAAAGAGCAATTTGAACATAGAGAATCATCGCGAATTAGAAGTCAGTCACAAAAAAATTATAAAACATTCATTCCACGATCTAGAATTTTGAAGAGAGTTGAATTTCAAAAACAATTTTAATTTTTATTAACATTTCCACCTTCTTTTTTAATCATTTTGAACATACACATTTTCACAATAACATGCTTAAAAACACTTGAACAGATCTCGTTCAAAATCAGCTAACAGAAATCGTTCCGAATCATCACCTTATTTATAACAACACGACTTTATTAGCCGGCAAATATTTACATCCAAGCATAACCATAACTATAACATCAAGACCTCCAGGTCAAAAATAAGCAAACAGCTAAAAATTGATAACTAAAATAAACACAATCTCAATATTACAACCCTTCCCTATCAAGTAGTACGAAGATCAACAATATTTTCCCAACCCAGACCCTAAAAACCCTCCAAGCAAAAATATTAAATTAGCCTAAAGAACAAAAAGCACATGTTCATTTAGCCTAAAGTACAAATATTTCTTAGATACCCCCAATCATTCCATAATAAAAACAAAACCAAGAACATCTCCCCGCCACCATAAAAAAAACAAACAACAATATTTGACAAAACCCAACCCACTTGTCAAAAATCAAGAAATAATCCAACCACACTCGAATTTAGCCCCAAAAAATTAAAAAAGATTCGACAAAACGAATCATTTTTTAAATGCTTCTTTCTGCGACGGTCGACAAACTCAAACAATTAATTTCAGTCTTTCTTATAAAATTTTCTACATCTCTAAAATGTTTCATAAAATTATTAGCGGATACTTTAGAAACCTTAATAATTCTTTTAATAATTTTGGGCAACTTTTTTCTATTTTTTTATTCCCTATTCGAAACATAAATATACCTTTCCAAAATCCTTGATAATCTCCTCAGGTACGATAATTTATTAACTATTTAAATGTTTCGAAACCTATTTAGAAGAACCGATGTTTTTCTACTATTCATAAAATTTCTCACATTTTTAACATCACTCATAATGACCATATGCAAATGTATAAAAAAGGCAACCATCACATTCGCTTTTGCAACCATTCTTTTATTTCTTTTTATTGAAGAATACTATAGTAAACATAAAATTTCTTCATAAAAAATTCCACTTTGAAATTTTTTCTGAAATTGCTAATCAACAACCCCCTCACCAGTCCTCACCGACAACATCCCAAGAAAATCCAACAACACCTATAAATACCCAAAATCCCCAACCAAAATACGAACCAACATATAACATATACCAATCTCTATATTAAGATCCTAACGGAGTAAGACACATTAGCTAAAAGCAAAATAAGCTTGAAATAAACAGACAAATTATACATCCGAGACGAAACAGAAACTCTCAAACTCCAGAGTTCATTTTAATATACCTCAGCCACCAACACCAAATCCTTTAAACCTTTCTAGTAGCAAACTACCAGATAGTCCCCCAATCGCTTCACAACAAAGCACTTCCAATATTCCATCAGACTACTTAGGTTCAACTCCCACATCAGAACAAATTCGAGAAAACCCTTTCAATCCCCCAGTAACTACAGAACGTCTCCCATAATGGGCAACGCACACCTAAACTCAAGGTGAACCAAATTTAGTAAACGACCCAATTGACGTTTTATCTGATACAACACTAACAACATCACCAGAAACACTTTCGCTTCCTTCAACACCTTCTCTAAGTCGAAAATCACCAACACTTTCTCCTCTAAATTTTCGGACACATCTTGATTCAAGATATCAGGAACAATCATCTAATAATATACCACTACGATTAGATTGGAATACATTCGTAGCACCTCCACAATTATGGTCAACATCAAGAAAGTAGCAGACTACACAACTGAGCACTAAATAGATTTCAATATAGACAAGATATCCACAAAGATATATAGGAACATAACATCCAAATACTTCAACAAAATAGTCAATAGTCTCAAACTAAAATTCGAAATAACAGTAAGACTAAATAATATTGTCCAACACCCATTTCCATTAGCTCCTCCAAATATAACAGCTCAATCTTTACCTCCCCCATTCATAACAACAGAAATAATATATAAATACGATAAATATTAAAAAAAGACAATCGGATACATAACTTTTTATAACCCATATTCAGGATTATTATACACCTGTATATTCTAAAGATATTCACATTTCAACGCCTTCTTTTTCTTATTTTTTCTGAACCAAATCAAAGTCCTTCTCCTCGCACAGGACCTCAGGATTTAATAGTAACACATTACGATTGTGAAGAAAACAAACAAAAAACACTACATAAATATGCTATAAATCAAGTAACACAATGTGAATCAGGACCACAAGCTATAGAAACCACAAATGTAATAGCTACGTTACACTAAAAAGCCCGAGCGACATCACTAACAGGATACAAATTCACAGCAACATTTTCCGAAAAGAAAGTACACTGTTCACAAGTCTCAAATAGTAATAAAAACTGATTAGATCACGAATCGTTCTACCAAAGTAGCATCGAAAGACCATTACACCTCAGCCCTGAAGATTGTAAAAACGAACTAAAAAAACTTAACCTCACACCAAATATAGGCACGAACAAAAAATTTGTAATTTTTCAAGTTTTTCCAGACTCAGCACATCAAGCCGCACTTGAAAAACACCAAGGTCATATACGACTAGATACAAATATTCCCTTCCATGGAGCACATGGAAGATTAACATACGATCTTCACGATAAAAATTGGATACCACAAATTGAAATAAATAATCCCTCAAACTACAAAGCAGATACAAAAAATAAAGAATACCATGTAATAATGTTTTTCGATTAGAAAATGTAACCTGAAAAAGTACAACTTACACGCGACTTAAAAGATGACAAAATACTTCATCAAGGAATCAGACCCTTGCAAAAACGACCAAGGATACTGCAATCCTACATCACGCACACAAGTAACCATTGTTTGGTTTCCCGAAAAAACCTGTACAATTTTTCAAGTAGTAAAAATACACGCTAGAATGATAAAATTTCACCAAAAATATTTTGTTTAATCAATCCAGTTTGAAGATCTAATCCCTGACCAAATTAGAAAGAGTAATCAAAAATTGAGAAACATCCACAAAATAGAGAATAAATTAACACATTTCCAAATATACCCAGAAACAGAACTTGCATGCAAATACAACAAACCACTTTACAAAACACAATATTCAGAAATTCTTGTCGAATACGAGAACGAAGTTTACATGAATACAGGTAAATAATTATACACCAAATAGCTACATCTCACTCATTGACTGATGAGAACTCATACGTTTCAGTAAAATTTCAAAAAAATACAGATGTGAAAAAGAAAAGTATAAAGCTTAACAAACTGGGTTCAGTGTCTTCAAAGAAAACAATGTCAGATGAAAAGTTTCGAGACTGACTAACCCTAATCTCACGTAATTTGCCATTTGATTATAATGACCTAGTTGCTGTGAAAGTTCTGCATCTACCCAGTTGAATTAATCACAAGACAATTTTATCAAAAGAAAAATGCATCATAATCGATTAGGTTGAACATTTTTACACAGATCGAGCTGTACTGTAGATAGGAAACAATCCTAAA